>NC_072733.1:28077109-28254856 GCF_026930045.1 Uloborus diversus | reverse complement strand
ACTAGTGGTTATGAAAGGTACGGTATCAGTGCCTACTTATTCATCATAGGTGTTTAATGCGCTTACCATATGTTATGAAATGACTGAACTGATAGAGTTAGAAAAAGTCATGATTGTTAGAATGTGGCACCCCTGGTTGCTCGGTGAATGAAGCAGCCAACCAATCACAGCAACCCTTATTATAATAATTAACCCTTACAGGCGCGGGTCATTAAAATTTTAGAAATATAATTAAAAAAACACAATGGATGGGATAAATTGGTTATCCGGACATAGATTTTACAGTCCAAATTTTTTTAAATTCATCCCCTCCAGCTGGGGGGTGGTGTCCCCGTTTGTGATCACCGCCCTCCTAGAGCAGAAATTGTTTTCTGAAGTGGTTATGTTTACCTCGTATGACAATTGGAGTAATTTCAAATATTTTAAGTTCTTAAGCATTTTTACTAATTATTTCAATAATTTATGCCATTAAGAATATTTAGAACACAAAATTCAATATTTTTACTATAATTATTCCAAGATAAAGATGAAGTTAAATTCAAGAAAGTTCATATAGATTATATAAAATTATCTAAATAAGCAACTAAAAGTGTTAAAAATATTTTTGGCACATTGTTCTTGCTTTATGTGCATTCCTTTTGTGCCTATAAAAATATTAAATGAAAAAATTACGACTGTATAATACCATTTACAGAAAAAATAATATCAAAGCTGATAATAAAAAAAGTATACAACTGTCTGGTAGGAAAAGCAGATCTCAAATGTGTGCAGTCATGGACCTTCAAATCTCACCTGTTCTGGGTCAAGAACCCAAAATAAATAAACAAAAACCCATTGTAAACTATTCTTTTGGTCCCCCTTTTCTGAAATGTATCAAATTACATCTTTCACCCACAACAGTGAGATCAATGCTCTAGACGGGCGGTGTCCACATTTGGGGACACCTGAAAGAAACTTTGTTTAAGCATTCAAAAATGAACTCGAATCTATTGCAAAATTATGATTGATTAGCTCAGGATTCCTGAGGGAAAATGGTTGACTAATTTTAGTTTATGGTGTAAAATTTTAAAAATCTTGAAAAAAATATTGTATTTGAGCTTGAAAATCGAGGTATTTTAAACAAGAAATTAAGCCAACAAAAAAGAGGTCATATTTAATAGTGCTGCCATCTGTGTGCATTAAAGAGAAATAAAAGCAACTAATCCCAGACAGCACAACTTTGGTCCTTTGGACGTCCTACTGACATCATTTCAGGACTAACTCAAAACATTAGGTTATCCTCCGGACGTTTGAATTTCATCATCCCGTTCTCATCGAGGGACATCCGAGGGACCGTTCAATGTCCGCGAAGTGTTTTTTTCCCCAGTTCGTCCCTATGATGTCCGGCCTGGTCCCCGAGGACTTAAGCATTCGTGATCCTCAAGGACGTAAAAAAAATATTATCCCCAGGTTGTCCAAATGATGTCAGTCGATCATTTTTCGGGCGATGTCTGGGACCATGCCTTTTGTGGTCGATCCTCTGGACGTTAATCGGACTAATTTCAAATGTCCGAAAGATGTCCTACGAACTATAAGCCGTTCATATATTGGCCTTCTTCAGGACGTTAAATGGGCTAAATCAAATGTCCGAAAGATGTCCTACGAACTATAGCCGTTCATATATTGGCCTTCTTCAGGACGTTAAATGGGCTAAATCAATATGTCCGAAAGATGTCCTACGAACTATAGCCGTTCATATATTGACCTTTTTCAGGATGTTAATTGGACTATATCAAGTGTTTCACGTACTATATATATAAAAAACTTTAAATGAGCAAGATTTTCTTATTTTTGTTGAATATATACCAGATTATAATTTTATTGAACAGTAAAACATTCTTGTTTGAAATTGCTCTAACATCATATTTTTAAATCATTCTCATTTGAAAAAAAAAAAAAAAAACAACATACCAAAAGTTTTTTTTTTTTTTAACTTTAATTTGAAAGGAAAAATCGAAAATTTAAAAAGAATTTTTTTTTTTTGTTCTTTTGAACCAATTCTGTTCTGCCATCCCGCTAAGTGTATGACTTTCAAGCATGCATTCAATTTAAGCTGCACTTTAAGATGCAGCAGTCTTCATGCAGTTCTAATATTTTCAAATCTTTTGCAATCACACTTAAAGCAATTTATTTAATCTTTTTGAATTAAATCTATTATCTAAAATCATTCTTCATTGTATTTTTAGATCATTACCTTGAAGCTTAGTAAGTAGCAATCCCTGTAAAAAAAAAGCTTACATGTAAAACAATTACTTACCTTTTTTTGTGTGTGTGTGTATTTTATATTGTTTGATTAGATTTCTAATTTCTCTTAATTTTTATTTCTTTACAAAGTTCATAAGTTAAAATACACAGATTTTTTACTCCTTTTGGAAATACCTGAAAGTAATATCATATATGATACCATTTTTAGTATACACTATCAATAATGACTGTTATTGCTGCATACAGCAATTTTTAAAATTAAAAGGTTTACATAAAAATAGTGTTTAAATAATAACTGCTAGCTATTTTCTACTTCCAAACTTCACGTATTCTCCATCAATTATGTTGAAGCTTAATAAACAAATCCCAATTATTTATTATCACAAAAACTAATTTATCAAATACTAACTTATTTACTAATTAATTATTATTCATCCTCAATATCAGGATTTGACAATGGCACATCAATTCAAGTTAATAATTTGCATTGATTTCTTTTTCTTCTTAGTTCTGAAAAACACCTGAAGATTTTTTTTTATTATACAACAAACTATCAATTATGAATTGATTTTCACGCTGCATTAAGCTGGGCAAAATATAAAAAAAAATAATATTTGAATATATTATATAAACATGATTCCTATTTAAAGCTTTTGTTTCAAGTTTAGCATTCTTATACACACATGGATTTTAATTTTGCAAGCTTAATGAAACATGTTAAACACATAGGAAAAAGAAACAAAGTAAACACACCAATTTATGTGAGAAAAAATTTATTACTAAAACATATATTACAATAGAAAAATTTGATCATATTCATAAGATCCGGAAGTTGCATCACATAACTTTTCTGCACCTTTCAACCAATCCTGAATAGATAAAAGAAATATATGTAAACAACTAATTATTTGAATGCCTTGATAAAATATAAAGGGGTGGAGAGGGGAAAATAAAATAAACTTTTTGAAACTTTCTTTTTCTCAAGTTTTTTTTTTTTTTTTTTGAGAACTTGTTTATTATTAACATGTATTACATCCTGAACAACATTTGTCTATCTTAAAAAGGCAATAAATTTTTGCATTTGCAAAAAATATTTCAAAAACTTAGTCAGCGCCCATAGTATTATTACACAATTATTGAAAACTTGGGATGAAGACTTTCGGTTTCATAAATTTTATTTCAAAATTCTACTTCTATAACTGCTAAATTTAAATGAGAAATTAAGTGTTTCAGTATTTTTGATTTTTCAACAGTAAAATATTATCCAAAAAGATTCTAGACAGAGATGACCAAGTCCAGCACTGCATCAGCTGCTGCATGAGAAAGGTTATCCCTGAAATTTAATTTGTCAGGGGGAACACCCTGATATCCAATACTCATGAACTGTGCAAACGGTATAGGTGCGCAGGACTTCAAGGTGCCAAGCCATTCATTGAGAACAGAGATAGATGTTTTGTGATAACTGAACAGACTATTTTAGTGTGATAATTGCCCCAGTTTTCTCCCACTCGAAAGACAACTATGAAGTACTTCGTGAAGGCACTTTATGCTGGTTTCGTAAATTCAATATGCAGGGCCTGCTGTGCTACATTATTGTACAGAAAATACAACAATAATTGTACTATCATTATGTTGATGTTTCATAGACTCACTTTTGAGATACACAAGGTTTTTAGCAGACTTAGATAAAATGGAAAGCTTTATTTTGAACACAAATTCTAACTGAAAAATTTTCTGCAAATAATTATTTTGCCTTACTCACCCTTGAACAAAGGCGCCCCATATAAGGGGGCAAGGGAGGCAAAAGCCCCCCCCCCCCCTTAGAGATTAGAACTTCCTTGCTTTTAGTACTTTTTCTTTGCAAAAATATAATAACATTTCTTTTCCCAGCCATTGATGAATAATTTATCAAAAATGTCAAACTTTTATAACCTCTAATATGTACTGAAAATCGGAGTCTATGGGAAAATATCCTGCTAAACCACGCAGAAAATATCTAAGCCCCCCCCCCCCCCTCTTACAATTTTGCATATGGCGTCCCATGTCCTTGAATAAAGAATTAAATCTATATTCAAATAATGAAAGAGGCCAAAAAAAAAAAAGGCAAGCTTTAAATCTTTATTTTAATTTATTGATTTATTTATTTATTTATTTATTTATTTATTTTTTTTTTTTCAATAATAAAGTTTGCTTATTTTTCACCAACTGAAGAAAACCTGCCAAAAACCATTATTTTTTTTCACACCATGAAACTTTAAAAGGCTTTTGGAAAAAGACTTTCAGAAATAAACTAGGATTTAAAAAAAAAAAATCCCCTTAATATATATATATATATATGTATTGATTGCCTAGCAATTTGTAAAAAAAATTCTGCAGAGCCAAACATTTTCTGCGAACGCCGTTCATACGTTTGTCTATACTATGCAAGACTGGTTTTTAGATTAAGATAATAGCACCAAATTTAAATATTGTTAAAGAAAAAAAAATACTGAAATAACAGCTTTTCAATAATAAGTATTGTTATACAAGAAATTAATATGAAATGGAAAATAATACAGTAACTGGGAATATGGTTCAAAGGTTACAAACGCAAGGAAATAAACAAAAAAGGGTTAAGATACAAAATTCTAGAATCTACAAAAGTAGATTTAGATGCAATCTATATTTTTATGACACAAAATTCTACTCAAATTTGGATAGCAGAGATGATTAAAATGATTATCAGTTTTTTTCTATGTTTTCTAAGGAAAATTCAAACACAATAACTAAAGAAAAAAACTTCAAATATTATATTGCGATTCAAATAAGGGGAAAATAACTGCTAAATTTCGAAAAATATATTTATTAAATTCACCATATCAAAATTAAATTTTATCTAGTAGAACGTGTCCTTGATTTCTGATAACCAGCATGTAAATACAGTCAAGCACTGCTTATACTTTTTTGAAGGGACTGTATGAAAAAAGTGTACAAATGAAAAAAAAACGTATAACAGGTATAGGCTAATGTGTATTCGACTTTGCAGGGACCAATTTCAAAAATGTATAAAAAAGATATGTATAAAACAGTGCTTCACTGTAGTAAAAAGTTACTATGATAATAACTTTTCTTTATAAATCATGACAGGGCAGGAAATTATTGTTGATTTCAAAAGTTACCTAACTTGAAAGTAAAAAGAGATAAACATAAAAATATTGTATTCCGAAATAATAGAATTTTTTAAAAATACTAAGCACTTTTCATAATGCACTCAAAAAGACAAAATAACTTTTCTTGGTCAGAAAGGGCAATTTTAGTATTCTTGTATTTTGCAATTATTCTAAGAAAATAAACCAAACGAAGAAAAGTGCGGCTCAAGTCATTTTAAACCAATCTTTCCTATTAAGAAAAATATGCATGTTTCGGAATTTAAATTTATGATTGAAAGTTAGATAATGATAAGACATTCTCTGTATGACATGCACCACACCTTTTCTTTAAAGTGTTTTTCTTGGAATACTTGAAAATTACAGGAATACTTAAATTGTCCTTTCTGGCCCAGAAAAAGTTATTTTGCCCTTTTGAGTGCCTTATGAAAAGTGCTTAGTATTTTTTTTAAAGAATTCTATTATTTTATTCTTTTTAGTGTAAATGTATTTCAGAAATAGCATGATGTTACTAACAAGAAACTTCACCTTATTTTTTCACATAAGTGTTCCATACTAAAAGGAAAAAAAAAAAACCCCTATATACTAGGGTGGGTCGATTTTATCTTTTTTCAAAATCAAAAAACGCCTGTGGTGGGGGAAAGTTGTGTACTTGCATCAAATACTGGTGTAATTTTTTTTTTTGGAAATCAAAATATATTAAGATCCCACGCCAGTACCTTGAAAGTTCCCAAATATGCAAAAACTATTATGCAATATTTTAAAAATTGCTGTGGTGGGGAAAAGTTGTGTATTGACATCTAATGTTTGTTAAAAAATGTTTTGGCTAATTAAATACATTGTAACCTCTGCCAGGTCCCTGAAGTTCCACCAAACATGTAAAAATGAAATGCAACACCAAGAAGGAGTGGTCAGAAAGTGATGAAGTTTGAAAAAAAGACGGAGACAGCAATGAATAATAAATTATCTTAATTTCAAAATGATAGAATACAGAGCGAGAACAACGTCGGCTCAGTAGGATGTAGGGACCACCCGGGACAGCGATACACGAAGAAACACGGTCTACACATAGAGTCAATAAGGGTGTCCAGAGGGATGGCTCTCCATTCCCTTTCAACCATTTGCCAAAGTTCGTCTTCTGAACGAGGCAGGGACAGAGTCTGCAAACGGCGTTCAATCACATCCTACACATGTTCGATTGGTGACAGGTCAGGAGAGTATGGTGGCTAGAGAAGCATTTGTGTGTTTCTTACAGCATGTTGGTAGATGGGAGCACTATGTAGTCGGGCGTTATTCTGCTGAAATATTGCATTAGGTAGCCCTTAAAAGTAAGGGATTGCCACAGGCCGCAGCACTTTATCCAAGTATCGTTGGGACCATCATAGTGCCCCTGAATACGAACTAGAGGTGATATGGAATTGTACACAATTTCGCCCCAAACCATTATGCCACGTTGTTGTGCGGTGGGAGGTTCCAGTTACTGCTAGATTAGATCTGTTACTGGATAAATGGAAGCGGAATTCATCTGAGAACATGACATTTCGCCATTCTGTCATCCACGTCGCTCTAGTCCGGCACCATACTAAACGTTGCTGTCTATGTTGTGAGGTCAATGGCAGTCTTCTTAGTGGACACTGATTGCAGACCAATTGCGACCAAACGACGGGAAATTGTTCTGGTTGGGCACGAAACATTCAGGGTAATCTTGCACCTGCTGCAGAATTGAGGGAACAAGTGACTTGTGGGTCTGCTACAGCTTGTCGGTGGATGCATCGATCCACGCGATCTGACGTCACTATGGCTGCCCCTGCACCCCTCAATCTTGCCACGTTTCGTTGTTTCAACCATCTTCGGCACAGCCGATGCACCATGCTTGCATCCATGTTGGTATCAGCTGCTATTTGACGTTCGGAACCAACCTCCCCTTCTCAGTCACAAAATTTCTTCGATAATACTGCAGTCAGAAATAACCACACGAATATTGCCCATTCTGCAAGTTTCTTCCCTTACATCTTACTTCACGTGCATCAGAGAGCTGCGCATCTCACATCATTTACATAACTCAGTGATATACGTCTAACCTAAAATTTACATAATTTTCTGAACATTCCTTCTTGCTGTTGCATTTTCAATGTCAAGCAGTATAATATATTTTTAAAACCTCGGCCGGGCCTTTCCAATTTGTGTAGTTTTATATTTTCCTTAGCTTTTTCTGCTTAGTTTGACTGTCAGTGATTGCATCATGGGAGCCCATATAGGGTAAGTGGGGGCTCAAGCCCCCACTTACCCCCCTTGAAATTAGAGCTTCCTTCTGTTTTTAGTACTTTTTCTTTTGAAAAAATATATAAAAGAATTCTGATCCAGCCATTAATGAATAAGTTATTAAAAATGTCAAATTTTAATAACTCTAATCTGAAATCAGTTTTCATGGGAAAAATATCTTGCTAAACCATGGGGGAAATATTGCCACTCTCAAAATTTTTCATATGGGGCGTCCATGATATGCACAGCTTAATAAGTATTTTAACAGTCAAGAGTCAATAGAAATTCATGACATCATGGTGCTTGACACTCTCTTCAGCCGTTTTTATCACCTCACTAAAAACTTAACTGTAGCCCCTTCTCAGAAGAATCAACACGAGCCCATTAGAAAAAAATAATGAAGATATTTTTTTAAAAAATGCGATAGAGTGAAGCCTAGAACTTGAAGCAGTAAGGTATGACTATTTCTTTAGTTTATAGCAGTGGTACCCAGCCTACGGCCACAGAAGTTGATACATGTGGCCTGTTGTTTAGATTAAAAGCAACAATATGAAAGCAAAATCATGACAATATAAAAGTTTGGAGTTAAATATTCAGAAATTGATTCCTGAAAAACAGTGCAATAAATAAAAGGAGCATAGAGCATCTCCCACTATGAGGTTTTTAATTTCCATATAATTTCCTATATTATTTTTTATGTTAATAGGAAAAATTTTAAATACTCAAAATTTTCATATGTGTTTTTATGAGAGAATGGAAAGCATTTTAAAAGGAGGTGCAGCCTTTGGGTACGAAACGGTTGGGCACCACTGGTTTATTGTAATTATTAGATTCTGCTTGCATGGGAAAATACAACTAACAACAGCCTTAAAAAAAAGTATAAAAAAAATATTGAAAAAGTTAATACTGAAATAATATCAAATTAAGGCATTGATAAACATATAACATTTTAAACTTGCCTGATAGACGTTGTCTTAGGTGTTCAACTTCTTTTAGGGCATCTTATGCTATGCAGCATGATCAGTCTCTTGAGCCATTCAAACACATAGAAAAAGCAAATTGAAATGAATTAATTTGTGATTAAAAAAAAAAACTATTAGATATTTCACAAGGCAAAAATAATTAATTTTGATATTGATACTTAGACTAAAAAATAGTTTAAAATAGTTTAACCTGGTTACATTAAGAGCAAGTTAGTTCCTTAACACCAGGTGTTCTTCATAACTTGAGTTATTCAAATTTTTTTAAGCAAAAATGATTTTAACAAGAGATTAATTTAAGGGAAAAGCCTAAATATTCTTTCAAGTTACAAATTAAAAAAAATAATATAAACAAAAAAAAAATTAAAATTAATTTGAATTTTGATATCTTGAATTCAAATTATGTTTTTCGCAATCACGAGTGTGTGTATGTATTCGTGTATGGGGGGGATATGTGTGTTTGCGTGTAGGGGTATGTGTATGTGTGTGTAGGCATGTGTGTTTGTGTCTCAGTGCTGCATGTGTGTGGGTAGTTCTGTGTATGAATGTGTGTGTGTGGGGGGGGTGTATGTATGTGTAGGTGTCTGTATGCATCCGTGTGTGTAGGTGTCTGTATGCATGCGTGAGTGTATGTGTTTGTGTGTAGGGGTATGTGTGTGTATGGTGGTGTTTGTGTATGTGTTTGTGTGTGCGTGTATGTATGCTTGTGTGTGTAGGATATGGACGCAACCTGGAGACGGTTTTTGCTAGAGGAGCAGCATCATGAGGCCCGGCCGACGCGACGGGTGGTGCTGCCAGAGGGTGGCGCCGCGCCGGTGGGAAAAATGATAGCACGCCAAAAACAGTCAAATGAAAACAATAAGCAATCGTGATTGCTCAAAAAAACAAGTATAACTTGGAAATTTTTTAATTACAGGAACAGTAGGAGAAAACTATTCTGAAAATTTGAACATTTTTTAAGCTACCATTCAGCATCCAATTATTAGAAATTATCAATTATTTTCATGAAAATATGGATGGCACTTCAAGCAATATGTTTCTGAAGAGAAACATTAAAAAAAAAAATATCATGAAAAAATAAAAAAAGCTTACAATATTGCAATTTATGTTAAAAATATAACCGAGTTTTAAATATTTAGTAAACCAATCACAATTCAAGTTCTCTTAAAATCCAAGCTTGCATTTAAATAGAATTTACAGGCAGTAATTAATTAGCCCCCTAATGATGCAACACAAAATTTATTTGAAGTTGAGAATAATGACAGAACCTTGAAATATTAATAAAAAATAACAAGTTTAATGCAGATCATAATATTCAGAAAGAAACCATATAGTAGATAAACATGTATCTTACCGATAGATTTGTTTTACATAATTAAAAGATATACTACTTACATAATCTGAGAAAATTTAAATGTAATATATACTACATAACATTCAAGGAAATTCAAACATAACTCTAAAAATAAACTTGAGTAAAAAAAAAAAAATTGCTCACACATAGGAATTTTTAAGACCCCCCCCCCCCTGCTATTGCATTTAATTAAATATTCGTAATATGATAGAAATACAATGCCTGATACAAATATTTTGATACGTTAACAATGTGCATGTCACATGACAGGCACATTATTGTACTTAAATGTAATACTCTAGTTAAAAAGATTACGAGCGAATATAGTGGAACAGTATAATTTCTGATTGGTAAAAGTATTAAACCAATTAATAATTTTCCCTCAGAATTAAAATCTCTTTTGATTCTTTTCATACCATCCAAGACATAATAAATAAAACAATCTTTCAGTGTACACAGAAAAATCAGGTTGAAATGAAATTCAGTAGCGCATGTGTTATGAGAGACTTAAGTTTTTTTTTTTTTAATCATTGCGAAAATTATGAAAATTTAACTAATTTTTTTTCTTTTAGTAAAAGTTAAACTTTAGCAATATTAATAAATAAAATAAAAGTAATTAGACTTACCTATATCCTAAATAAGGTTCTTCAAGCGGCACAGCCGGCCACGTGCTGCAAGAACTCATTTCACTCTCGAGCGTAAACAAAGCATCACGGTGGCAGTTAACTGCAGACAATCAGAGAGAGGGAAAAAGATAATGGTGAAATGCCTCCAGTTTTTTTTTTTTTTTTAAATTGCCTCGTGTTACTTTCTTTTCTAGATTCATTCGAATGCTTCATTTTTCAAATACAAATCAAATTCGATTCATTTTTTCCCTTCTTAGTTAAGGTGATCGTATTTCTGAACGCCAGTTTTCAGATGTGTCCTAAAATCCAGGAACGATATGGGGATTCTTATAAATATTTTTGGGGACTCAATTGGGACAATTTCCGGTTTCCCTTTAACGATTTTGATTTCATTACTTTTTACTGTTGTAAAGTCAAACTACATTATTTTTCTTAAACATTTTCGTTTTTTTAAAATGATTCGTAATAAAAATAAGCGATCATTTCTTATACCTTTGAAGTTACAATTTTTTATTGGTTTTCAGGGATGCCCACCTAGGGGAGGTAAGGCGCAGACTGCACCATTCAAATTTTTAGGGGGGGGGGTGTTTTGGGGGGTATTTTTCTCATTTTTGGGGCCTCTGCTTTCGGAGGGGGTCTCCACGATATAGAGGGAGGTGCACCTGTGCCCTTAGGGGGTTGGGCACCCCTGTTGGTTTTTGACTAAATTCTAAAATGACTAAGAACAATATTTAGTAATCTTTATAACAGTTCTGAAATATGTCATACAGTTTATAATAACACAGTGAAACCCGAATTTTACGTTTCTTAAGAGACTGGGTTAAAAAAAACGCAAAATACGGGAAATACATGGCCCGATAATGGGACCCCCCCGATTTTTATGCGAGGAAAACGTGGATCCAGAGAACATAAAATCGCAGTTTCACTGTATACATATGATATGAGCAAGGATTGCTTATGTACTAATTTTTGGACATTGACAAAAGTTTGACACAAAAGGAATTTCTTCAACAAATATGTTTTCATTCCCCCCCCCCCCTTTTTTCATTCGACATGTTATTAAAAAATAGTAAGTAATTATAGATTCAAAGAGTCCTTATAGCTTAGCTATGCATATATAACCCAGTCTTGTGGCAGGTGTGCCCACCTAGGGGGGAAGGGAGGTGGTCATGGTGCAGACCTCGCCATTAAAATTGGGGGGGAGGGGTGTTTTGAGGGGTATTTTTTTCTTTTTAAGGGGGTCTTCGTGATTTTTAGAGGGTGCGCCTTGACTCGAAGGGGGGGGGGGGCACCATTATTGGCTATGGATTTGTATTGCTAATCGACCACATGTTCTCGAATTTTGGGGACAACCTGTATAGAGGTTTTTGACCTCATATTCTCAAAAATAGTCTCAGTACTTAGGCATATTAAAAGTCCCCTAATTTTAAAATACTACCGAATTTATAATTAGAAGCGCTTTTTTTTTCTTGAGCACACACACACCTACACACATATACACACACTCATGCCTGCGCACAGACACAAACACACACTCCTACGCACACACATATACATACACACTCATGCCTGCACACAAACACATATGCCTACATACACACACACACGAACACCTGCACACACGCGCGTACACACACAGCACTGCATACACAACACGCATACACATGCATACATACACACACGCACCCACACACATGCGCCTACCCAAACACACACGCGCATTCATACACACACACGCGTGATTGCGAAAAACATAATTTGAATTCAAGATGCCAAAAATTCAAATTAATATATATATATATATATATATATATATATATATATATATATATATATATATATATATATATATATATATATATATTCGGGAGGATTTCATATAAGTCTACAAGAATTATCTTTTATGCAACTATTGTAAACTGATGACTGTTCTGGGCACTGCACCTTCAAAAAGAAAATATGTATTTAAAATGTATGAAATTAGTATAATGCAGCGCATTTGTATCTCGCCTATTTTTCTTTATGAATTAGCTTATGATTTGAAAAAAACAGAGCCAAAGCTCCGAGTCAACTTGCTCGTTATCTCCAGGTGTTCTTAATAACTTGAGTAATTATAAGTTCAAAATTTATTCAATAAAAATGATTTTAGTAAGAGATAATTTTAAGAAAGTCTGATTATATTACACATGCTTGTTCCACGCCAATTAAGCCCAATAGTCCCGTTTTTCTTACTTTCAAGTCCCTAAATGACCGTTGTTTTCAAAATCTGGTCATTCTCTTTAAATTTTCAGTTTTATCGATTACTCCCCCCCCCCCCCCCCCCCCCAACATAAATTATAAATGTGTTTTTCCCGGAAAAAAATCTTGAAAAAAAATAATATTGTAGCTGAATTTTCAGATTTCTCAGTAAGAATTCAAGTCTCTTTTCTCCCTAAGGGAAAATTTAAAATATGTTGGGAATAATTTATCACACTACTTGTATTTTAAAAAATCTCTACCTTTTCCAGCTTTCTTCTCGGGGTTTCCTGGCCGCCATTGAAGTTCGCACGTGCAAAGTACAGAATAACAGAAGCCAGAAAAAAGTGTAATAAGTGTCAAAACGATGAAAAAAATACAATTTGCTGATCGAATGCACAATTAATCGCTTATTGCTTCGTTTTTGTAAGTCCTGTGGTCGGATAGTCGATATTGGATTAAATTTGGGATCTTTAGCAACTTTTATTTCAAATTCCAACTAACTTAAGCCTACAAAACTGCAATATTGAAACTTTGATCATTGTACATAATTGAAAAACCAACCAAAGCTATATATCAGCGAAACAATATTAATTTAAAGTAAAGCTCAGAAGCAATTTTGGATCCCCATTGAATGGAATTAAGCGCATCAGATATGAGTGTTGAACAGCGAAATTCACCGATGAGCAAACGCCATCTTTCGCGCTAACTTAAAAAAGAAATACTGAAAGTGTGCGTGATTTAAAACATTGTACGTCATAAATTTTATTTTTACGATCAAAATTAGAACGAAATTCCCAAAAGAACTTTCAGAAACCTTCTATGTTAAACGCCATTTATTTTTTTAAGTTACTACACACTGCCGAGCAAGACTGGAGTACACCGTAACGTTTCAGCCTAGTAACCCTGTGGGTGTAGGTTCAAACCCCGAGTAGGTGGAAGCGATTTTTTAAGAGCGTACAAAATCTCGCATACGGAGATGAAGAATTTGAAAAAAAAAAAAAAAAGAAAGTTTCGTAGGTTTTTTTTTTTTTTTTTTCTAAATTATTTATCTTGCGGGATAAAAATGAAAATCCAAAAAAAATTTTTTTTTTTTAGAAATAATCAGGAAAGATGTTCAAAACAATAAAAAAAATTTCACATCAGTGATAGATTTAAAAATAATAATAGTAAATTCAAATGTATAATTTGGTTTAAAATTATGACACAAGCCTGACATTTTTGCCCTGAAGTCTGTCCATTGTTTACAATTTCGTTAAAGAAAAATGAG
This sequence comes from Uloborus diversus, assembly GCF_026930045.1. NCBI lineage: Eukaryota > Metazoa > Arthropoda > Arachnida > Araneae > Uloboridae > Uloborus > Uloborus diversus. The sequence goes on along the minus strand of NC_072733.1, from coordinate 28,240,739 downwards.
GGTTCATCCGTTCTGTTTGCAATTATGATAATTTGAACAGCAATTTAAATTTTTACATTTCGTTCTCAAAGAGATATAAAATGCATTTGATTGAAGAATTTTAGAAGAGACAAAGTTGGAAGAATTTTTTTTTAACCTTGAAAAAATTGCTTTTTTTTTTGTAAAAAATGAAAAAGAATTCAGTGAATGATTTAAAAATGGTAAATTCAAATGTTTATGTTTAAAACAGAAAACTCTTCTTAAAACCCTGAAATGTAACACTTTGAAGGAAAAAAAAAGTTAGGGAAATTTGGGGGTTCTGTTCGTTTTTATAATAATTTCTAACTACAATTTGAATTTGTGATGTATAAAGGTAAAAAAGCGCGAATAAAATTATATTTTACCTTTTTAAAAATTAATTACCAAAAATAAAAAGAAAAACCGCCATAAATAACCATTACTTGAAAAAAAAAAATGCGTTAGAGGAATATTATTGTATAATAATATCAAGTTTAATGTAATAAATTTATAACAAAATCCAGTTCAAATTTTGATGTTTTAAATTTTAGAGAAGAAAATAACGTTTTTGGCAATATTTTGTTTTACTATCGCCAAAATGTAGGATTTTTGAGTATCATAAACCGATTTAAAAATGTTATGTCCATTTTATTACCTTTCCACATAAAAATTTGCATTTTTACATTTCCACATTTTTTACTGTAAAAATATTCATTTTTTCTTTCGATTAATATGTTTTGAGAAGTGAAATACTTATATGACTTCATTTTTGACAACAAAGAAGTAAAATTAAAACTAATATGTAAATGTAAAAGTACTGACTTTTCCCCTTTAAATAAAGTATATTAGAAGTCAACAAATTTCTGAGATCAATAATACTTTTTTTATACGCAGCATATAACATTTACTTTCACTCAAAATGCGAAAAATAAGAATTTTCGAAGTTTGACAAGAAAGTCCTACGAACGACTGATTTTTCACATACGCAGGACATCCGAAGGCAAAGACCGCAGGATGTCAAAAAAGAAAATCCTTCGTACGTCCTGAAAGGACTAAAGTTAATCCCTGGAACTACCTTGTGTGATACTCCCGAGGATGTCCTCATGTCATCGAATTTCCCACCGCGCTTTAACCTATATTTGAAAAAGTATCATGGATAAACAAGCGTGTTTTGTCTTTATTTGATTTTTTAAATGAGTTCTTTCGCTAATTTGAGCTTCCTATTTCATAATTAATTGTGATTTAAAAAAACTGTACTTTTTCAAAAAACTTTTTTCCCTCAAAAAAATAAATAAATAAATAAATAAATAAATAATAATAATAAAATATATAAAAATAATAAACTAAAAAAATAATAATTTTTTACGCTTATTTAACTTAAATGTTATTTTCGTAACTCGTTTAAGTTTTGTAGATCATAGTTCATTAGGATTTTTAGAAAATTTCAGTGAGAAAACTAATAAAATAAAATTTCTCGTTCAACTTGAGATGAATGTCCTAAAAATGATTGATTTTGTTGAGACTCGGGATATCCTTAGAGATAAGTCCCAAGGATATCTACAAAAAAAGTCCGTGGTACGTCCTGAAAAGATAAGGATCACTTTAGGTCATCCTTAGGCCTAAAAAAAAGTTTGTCCTTGGGACGTCCTGCGAGACGTGTCTAAGGATCGCCAAATTTCGTCGATTTTTTACAACGGACTAGATTTGGACGTTCAGGACATAAAATGGACGTCCGAAGGACTTTTCGTGCTGTCTGGGTAATGTGCAAATTTACATTTGATTTAGCTTGAAAGCGCTCATAAGCAACAAGAATATGCAAAAAGCACTATGATACAAGAGCGAGTGAAATCCATTATCTACAAACATAATCATTATACTGTTCAATGCACTCGTGCATGCAAGAAGTCAGACAATGCCTCATTCAAACAACTTAACAAAAGGGAAACCAAAAGTTGGCAAGATGGCAAGAGCATGGCATTTTTATGAATAAAAATACTTCACTGTTGAAAAACATTAGATTGTATTTCTGCTAGATATCAAACTTAAGTGCGTAAATTTATTGTTTGACGTTAATTAAAAACGAAGGGTAAAACTTGATACATGACATTTTTGAATGTAACAAAACGTTTCGTTAATGTAGGAAAAAACATTTTGTTATCAGAAATATATATATATATATATATATATATATATATATATATATATATATATATATATATATATATATATATATATATATATATATATATAACTAGCATTCAAATGACCTCATAGAGAGCAACAATTCAGGTAGCTTAAGATGGAATGGTTCAATGGTCATCTATGCAACTGAGCGCACGCAAAGTAGCCTTACACCCCGTTTGCACTGCGAGCTAAGCGCGCTCAACCCATCAATGCACTTACGAGCTAAGCGCACTTACTTTAAAAGTCGTTTGCACTAGAGAACGCACTTAAAGTTTAACTGCAAACCCAGGGAGGCTAAAAGAAGGAGCCTCATCTCCTTTGGCAGCGGGGCGAAAAAGTGACCGGATTATTCCATCGCCAATGGTGGCGCTAGTGGTCCATCTCTCGCAGTTCGCTCGCCTGATTTAACCGACCCCGAGTATTCGACTAGGTGGATGCCGGCAGTTAGCTAGTTTGGGGCCATTGATACGAAAAATTTGTTGGAACTCAATAATATCGCGCGGTCAGCACGATGGACCTAAAATTACTTTCTTTCTTATATTTGTTCTAGAATTTAGACATTAATTCTGTGTGTCCTCGATCTTCTTTCTCCTTAGTTCTTTTACTCCAATTAATTTATGCAGTAACTTCGATCAACCCTCTCCCCCCCCCCTCCCCCATAAATTTTGCATGATATAAGCTCATTTAAAATTAAATATTTCACAGTAATATGTGCAATAATATTTAGTTTCTTTTTTTGTTTACTTCTGCTGAAAAAGCCGTTTTCCCCCCCCCCCTTTTTTTCTGGTGGATTAATCTTTAAAAACGATAAGAAAAAAAATAATTAATACTTTGAACATTGAAAAAAAACTGCTTTTTCGTTAGTTAATTGTGAACAATTAAAAAAGAATCTTACAAGAAAGTGCTATTTAATTCAAGCGTTAATCTAGTTTATTGCTTATATTTATCAAGCTCAGTTTCGTTTTCACTTACCATAATTACTTGGTTCTTTTATTCCAATATTTGGTTCTGTTACACCGAGTTTTTTTATCCTGCACCACCCCCCACACACACAAATTTCATGCGATATTAGCTCATATAACTTAATATAGTTCACTGTATTATGTGCACCAATATTTAGTTTCGTTTTTGTTTAATTAATTACTTTTGCTGAAATAACCTTTTTTTTCTTTTTATTTCGTTGGATTTATCTTTAAAAACGATTAGAAAAAATATTAACACTCTGTATATTGAGAAAAAAAAATTGTTTATCGTTAGTTATTAGTGAACAATTACAAATAATGTTACAAGAAAGTGCTATTTATTACAAGCGTTGATCTAGTTTATAGCTTATATTTATCACATTGTGTTTCGTTTTCACTTACCATAGTTACTTTCTTTCTCCTCCTCCCATACATAAATTTCGTGTGATATAAGCTTACATAAAACTTTATGTATTACGTTTAGTTTGAAATTGTTGCTCTGCTCTGGATTTAAGTGAAATTTGAAGAAAAAAAAAAGCAAAACATAAATATTTTGATGAAAATTATAAGTTAAACAGTTCAATCTTAATTTCAATTGAATTCTCTACATGAGTGCGTTATTGAGTTTTTCTACTACAGTGGAGTTTCTATTATTCAAGTTAAGCATATGTGAAATTTAATAAATAAGAAGAAAAAGGACATGGAAATATAATTAGAAGGAAACAAAATTAGTGATTTAAATTCCAAAACTTTAGTTGTTCATTGCTACTCTCTTTCTACTTTTTTAAATGAATAACTTTAAAATCAAGTCTTCTCGCTTACTCTTAAAATTAAATGCATAGTACTCAGAAAAATTATGAAAACCGCATCGTAATTTACGGGTTTTATTGGGAGAAAATGTTTTCAAAAACCAGCTAAAATCATTTTTAGTTTCATGGCAAATGAGCAGAACAGCCATATCAAAAACAATATACAAAATAGAACACAAAATTGCACAACACATAACAAGAATGAATGCTCGCTAAAGTCGTAGCAGAAATACAAATTAAACACATCGAATGCAAAATATGCCAAAAACCTAGGGTGGAGTAAAGTATTCTATGCTTCTTTGAACAGCTTTCATGGCGAAAGTAGTTTAATACTTCCAAATATACAGGTGATAGTTTTTAAAACACACTTGTTTACAATGCTTCGCTACGAGCGAAAAGATATAAGTAGTGCGAGAGATGATACTCTAGCGGCCTCTGGCGGAAGTGGAATTTTGTTGCCAAACTGCTAACATGGAGATTCGTCTCCTTCGCGGCTTCCCAATGTCGCTCAACTGAAGCGGCTTTGAGATGCGCTAAGTGAATGCGCAGTAGGTTAGCTGAAAACTAAGCGGCTTAATTCCGCCAGTGCAAACGGGGTGTTAAACTCCCGTTTTAATTGTAATAGATAGCCTCGTTACATCGGAGGCATCATAACCACCAAAATAACTTTTTTCGTCTCTTTCTTTGTTACTCTCCATAAATTATTTTCTCTTCTGCGAGAAAAATCATCCTTAGTTATAATAATTTATTAAGAGCGGAAGAATTTGCTGAAGAAACTATTATTGTGATGGATACACAGGCGTGAGCACAGAGAGGTTACCAGAGGCAGGGCAGTGGAGTCAGAGTCGAAGAATCGGAGTCAGACTGATTTTGGGGTAAGGGAGACTGAGTCGCAGTTGTTAATAAAAACTGGGATACACATAAGCCCACTCCGGGCTTCTTCTTTTTTTTCTCTCTAATTTTCACTGACTCTTTACATTTAAAAAAATGACTATAAATTGGTTCGATTTATGTATGAAGACCTACTAATAAGAAAATAACTGCCATTGGCAACTAGCTGGCTTCTTTATTCATCGAACCTTCACTTTCTGTAATACACTGTTAAAACTGCAGATTACATTTTACACCTTTCAAAGGTGAAAAGCTTGTTCACCAGCGGCACGCTACACGGTGTCGAAATTGCACCCTTAACACAAGCGAAAAACTGGCACCCTCAATCTAGCGTGCACCGCGGTGAAAAATGGAACCGTTTGGCAAAACATTGGCACCTTTTCTGTCTCTTGTTACTGACCCCCCCCCCCCAACCCCACTCCTTCCGTGTTGTGTGCATTTTTGGGGAAAAAATGTGTAAATTATTATTTATTGTCTTGAGTTATAAAAAAATAAACCTTGGTGCATATTCCACATTGAACAGCTCTGAAAATGATTAAAACTTGTAATTTCATGCATTTGAGCACATTTCAACTTTCCAACATAATTTAGAAGTGTTCACCACTTTAATTTGTCTGTTCGTGCACTAATTTTTGTACATTCACTTGAATTGCTCAGTAATTTTAATATGTTATTGATATATACTGCAGCACGATCGTACCGAAAATGAAGAGCGTAGGTATTTGTAAATCATTACAGGAACAACCATAAGTATTAAATTATATTGCAATCATGGAAAAATAAAACCGTTTCATAAAAGATCAAAATTTTAATCAAGAGCCCCATATCAAGAGCCGTACGTATATACGATTCAACATTTGAATATCCGTATAGATGTATAGATGATAAATAAGCACTTTTTTTTCCAATGTGAAGTTTTTCGACAGATTAAAAGCCAAAACAAATTCTAACGATATATTCATTCTTACTAGAGTGACGAAAAAAGCTCAGTCATTCGCTTCAAGCAATAACGCCGAGGAAAACTAGTTAACTTAGACACGAGATAAATTTAAAAAAAAAAAAATAGAGACGGAGAAGGAATTTCTTTTTCAAACAGTTTTTCTTTTTTTATCCTAGCTCTTATGTTTTGTTTATACGCAGCATCGTTAGAATTTCCGTTCATTTGCTGTGTGCATCACATTTTTAACAATAAATCTTAGTTAAAAATCCACAAGATTTCTGACAGTACAAGCAAGTAAAGCCACATATTCAAAATTAATAGTTGAAATAACTTTTCAAATATCATCTAATTTAAGCGTTTTGATTATTAAATGTTACTTATCCCGTGCTGACAACTATTTTTGGTAAAATTTATGCATGACAGAAATAGCAACTGTATATAACGGCTAACTGAAGAATCAAAGAACTTTGAAACGCTTATAAACATGTTCGGAAGCCTTCAAAGCTACACTATGATCAAATGCCCGTACTTGCACGAAATTTCGAAGAGTAAATTGCAGAAACCTTTAGTTTTAATCCAATTTCGTACTTTATTCAATGTGGAAGTGCATCTACGTTGTTACTTCGTTCGTCCGCCATTGATTGTGGTTGATGAACGATGTCATCAGAGCGTATGCGCCGACGTTTCACCCTCTCTTTTAGGAGGTCCGTCTTCACATTTTTTAGCGTCATTCACCTTAGTCACAATACCTAGCCTGCATTGCACCCTGAGGCACCGTGTTTTCACCCCAGGGAGCCAAATAGTTATTCAAAGGCACCCGTAGTTTTGACAGTGTAGTTACCTCTGCCGACTTGTTTGTATGCTTATTTTTTAATATAATTTTCTGTAACTAATAGCAACTAGAGGTGGGCAATGTCGTTTTTTTTAATGATCCGTTCATCAGAGGATCGTTCATTCTTTTGACCCGTTAGTTCAACTCGTTCATTTGAACGACTTCGTTTATTTATAGAAGTTGTAGGTGATCTCTCTGCAAGACATACTCACGTACATTCGAAACGTTTCATTAGAACAGTAATATTCTTTGAAGGAAAAATAACAAAATTATCTAAAAGTAAGAAAATATGTCTATGAAAAATTAACTCATAAATATTTTATTTGGGGTTAGATGTAGCATGTTCGGAAAAGCATAATTAGTTGCTTCTTCGTCAATGGGTGGGAGCAGCATACCCTAAAAGGAATTTCACAGGTTTCAGAATGCGTCACGAGTCAGCAGGTAAACAAGGCGAAAGCATTTCTTGATATGTTATAAAGTAAATGTTGAATTAAATACATAACTATTGTTCTGTAAAGCAATTGAGAATACGATTTGAAGATAAGATGCCATTAATTTAAAAAGAATTAACGTGGTTACAGCCAAATTACTGTAAATTGGTTTCAAAAAAAAGTTTTTTTTTTTTTTTTTTTCTGCGTTTTAAATGAAAACTGCCGTAAGTTGTCGAAACTGACCTTTTTTGACCCCGAAACAAACATCTGTCAACCATGACATCTACCCAAAAGAAAAAGGTGTTTTCCTTGAAAAAAAATTTCCAGCTACAACACTGTATATATACATATTGTATTACCAATAGACCATGTAACAGCAACTATATCGGTAGTTCAGCCAGAGTGCCGGATAACACTTAATTTTTTTTAAAAAATGGAAAAAAAAGACTCACCTAAATATTAGGAAGCTTCGAAATTGTTCCACAGTACCGATGAAAACAGAAAAATTAAAAATGCAACACCTTTTTAAATGGGGGAAAAGAATAGACAATTAGTTAAATAAGCGACTTAGAAGTCGCCAACCAAGTTAAAAATAAAGTCAAATCAATATAAATGGTAGTCGATAGGAATATTACAGAATAGGGGCTCTTAAACTTTTCCGACTCGAGGCACCCTTTAAAAATTAGAATTTTTTCTCGGCACCCTAGTCTATTTCTCTTGTATACATTTCATATCGCAATTCCCTCTGGGGTTTAGAAGCCCTATTAAAACAAACATATTACCAGTACAGCAACGATGCTGACTTTACTTTGGAATGAAACTGTACAAGTTTTGTTTCCGAAATGTTCGATAGATGAACCTTTCCTACTTCTGCAGATATCAAGTCTATAGCCTAATAGTACAGTAAAAATAGGGGTCGGACCCAAACATCCAAAAAAAAAAAGCTAAACCTGGTGCAAATTGTTTATTACCCTCCCAATAAGAACAGGTAAAAAGTCCCACCCCATTGTGCGTCGGGTTTTGGAATGGGGGGCATCTAAAAATTGCAGTTTTGGGTATTTTTTCAGAATTTTTAGAATAAATTTAAAGTGAGAATATTATGTTATACAAAATTTAAAAGCATAAAATTAAAGGTGTTTGACCCCCAAGAGGGATGACAAAACCCACAAATGCTACAGAGCCCCCCTATCCCCGTAAAGCGAAGCAGTACCCCCGAACCCCCCTCCATACATTTCATATGGAAACATTATTTTATGCTAAGAAAATTGTTAGAAATCAAGTGTGTCCATTTTCCAAGAGCGATGGTGCACCTCCTCTCAAAGCTACAACCCCCCCCCCCCCCCTCTGCCAAATAAAATAAATCCATACCCCCCCCCCCCCCCCCCCCCCACCTTTTATTTCAAGTAGAAGTATTATTTCATGCAAATCTAAAATGCATGAATCAGGACTGTCCACCCCATAAGAACAGTAGCTCACGTCCCAAAACGAAATTATGCACTAAAATATTATCCTCCCCCCCCCCACCCCCTCTGATGGTGCACATTTGATTAAATGGCCAGAAAAATAACGCTGAACTGTTTTTTGCTTTCAAATGATTTCTCCTAAGCTTGTAACAAAAAGTCTTCGTTATCAAGATGTTTTTTGGAATCTAGATTCTCAGCAAAATCGTTATTGTTGCAGCTATGTCTAACACAGTTTGTGCATATAATTGAGCACTTCAGTCTACTTTCAGACTTTTCAAACATTCACTATATCCAATGAACCCCTCAGAGCAAGCACAAGATTTGAGACGCAGAAAGTCTTCTAGAGCAGAAGGCTTGGCTGTTGTAATAGGACTTCATTTATATTTCTGTGGTGCTTTCTTTACACCCATCAAAAATGACACTAGCTTTCCCATACTTACAAGTGACCTACACGCTGCATTGCTGGCATATTTCCTTGAAACTTACATATCATTACCAAAAATATGTTCAAGGGGGTATCTTCCTTCTATTACATATGAGGCAGTGAGAAGCAAAGGGCAAAATTAAAAATTTGGAGATAACCAGTACAAATGGGTGGTGAACCTCTCCTATATCTTGGGGCAAGAAATGGTCCTAGTAAACCTGGTAGTTGCTTCTATACAGCATGATTTAGAAAAAAAATAAATAAAAGTCTACCTAGGATCTTATCTTTAAACGCGTTTTATTCAAAACTTGAAAATGTCCACTTACATCCCTTTGCTTCTCACTGCCTCATATATGACACCAGCTGTTCGTTCTATGATGTTGGATGAACCTTTTGCTCCAGATAATAGCACTTTAACGATACAGGATTTCTTTCCTTCTGAAACCAGATTCATCGAATACTGATGGAGGATCAGCGCATAACTCGTACCAGAAGTTTTTAGCAATTTGTTATTCCATCTTTACTGTTCATACCATTCGGTGTAAAAGATGGTTTGGGCTTACACATCTTTACAGATAGTAACTACACTCGTAACAGAAGCTAAAGACATAACCTTACCTCCTTTACAAAGAAATGCCACAAAATTGTTTGATTTCAATATGATTTGATGTTACTACCCGAACGTTAAAGGTCTTATCGCAACTCACCTTATCATCAGCGAGCAATACCCATACCAACTTGAGAGGGAAGAAACTTCTGGGGCTTTAGAAACGGATTGAGATTTCCAAACTGAGAGACAAAAAGGTGTAAATATTTAGCATTCTATTGATGTATTGCTCATTGCTCTCATCAAGACTTGTTCTATCGTTGAATCACTACAGGTTCTAGACCACCTGAATTTGTCACTGCGTTAGATTGATGGATAGCTGATGTTTGATGTGATCAAATTTTTTTTATCGCATAATGTACTCAAAAGTTTCAGATAGAGTTGCAAGTATATGTCCGCATATTTAGCATAATTCACATAACCAGCTGCGTAAAAGAGAGGTAGTTTGGTGTTTGCAAATGAGAACCCCCGCCGACTTAGACGGTGCAGAATTGCAGCATTGCCCGTCTCACTATTGGCAATTCCGGTTTGTCCCACCCTTACGGTGATGGCAAAAGATTGTAGAAAAGTTGAAGTAAGTTAATCAAGAAGAAGTAGGGAAACTTTGGTCAATTTGGACTTTTTTTATGCTGCACAGGAATTTTTTTTTCCAGCGCTCTAAACAGTTTAATAACTCCAGTCACAAATAATTTGGTTACTGAGCTCGCTTAGATCTTTTAGAATTATCATTCTGACATTACCATATCATTGTGAGGCATTTTGTACTTCGGAAAAGTTTAAGTCAGGGAAATTTTTTCGTGAACTTCACTGCAAATGTGCACTCACTGATTTTGGAATGTAAATTCAGGGTCCCCCCCCCCCTCAAAGCGATGGCGCACCCCTTAAGTGTGACGGAGTACCCATCAAGAATAAAAGTCCTCAATAAAGAAAGAAATACCCCTTGAAAAAACTGCCTTAAAAATTCCAATGACGCAAAGCTGCTCCATGGACACCCCCCCCCCCCCGCCTGTACACCCCGGTTAATTAGAATTTTTTTATGTGAGAGTTTATTGTTTTACTATTATAGAGTGGTTTCTGCGAGGTTTCAGAATTTTTTTAAGTAATAGAAATTATTTTTATTTAAATAGAGGATTATTTCGTCTCCCCCCCTCCCCCCCCCAAAACCCGACGCGCAAAGTGCTGGGACTTTTTACCCCTTCTTGCTGGAAGGGTAAGAAGTAATTTGCAACAGGTTTCACTTTTTTTTTTGGATGTTTGGGTTTGGCCATTTTTTGGCCTAATTTTACTGTACTATAATTCTTGTTTCACTTGCTGTAACATGTCACGATCAATGGTAGAAAATGCGGTTGTAATCTTTCGGCGCAAATCTTGCACATCACGTGACCAATGAGGCAGAAACTCACGATCTTTGAGACATGTTACAGCGAGTGACAGATTAATTAGTTTTAAGATTTAATATCTGCCGCATTACGAAAGGTTCACGTAATTAACATTTGGAAAACAAAACTTGTACAGTTCCTTTCTACAGCAAAGTCAAAGTTGTTGCTGTATTGGCAATATGATTCTTTAATAAGTCTTCCAAGCAAGCCCTGGAGAAAACTGCCACAGAAGGCAGACACTTCGCGGTACCCCTCGCCAATTTATGCGGCACCCAGTTTGAAAACCCCTGTTATACAAGACAAAAGGATCGCAAGAAAAGTGATAAAAGGTATTTTTAGAAATAATTTTGATGATAGAAACCGTGAGAAGGGTTTTAGGTGCGTGGTACAGGAAGTGGAAAGTCCAAACATTTTGTTAGCAGCCCAAACGAGTTAAACAAAACATTACTAATGGATACATTGGAAAATTGCAAATGAACTGCAAAGGTTAAGGAAATATGATGAATAAAGCATAAAGTAAAAAGGTTCGACTTTTGTACTGCACTATGGAAAAGAAAATTTAATATTGATTGAGAGTTGAAAATTTTTAGATGAATGTAATTCCAAAAATTAAATAAATAAATAAATAAAATGATTTTATAACAAGTGCATCAATACAATGTTCCAAATTGCTCACCGTTCAAAAGAACGGTCGTTCATTTCTTACGTGAACGCATAGGATCCGTTCATTTTAAGGATTCGTTCTTTTTGACCCGTTCGTTCATGAACGACACATCCCTAATAGCAACTGTCAGCAAAGGTTTTGTTCCCTAACTTTTAGTAAGTAGAAGCAGTTTTTGAATCGGAAGTAATCCCTTTCAATTTTTTCTTTTTTTTAAACATTGACCTCAGGTATAAAATAGTAAAGGAAAGAGGAAAAGTATTCCTGTGGAAAATCGGGGCCCGTAACCTGGGTGTAAGCTTCTGAGGGGCGGCAAATTCAAATAAGTTTTGGAGTGAATGCACTAATCTAAAAGATCCAATGAAATATAACAAAAGTTTTTTTAAATCTCAAGTTTATTCCATCATAAACTTAGTTATCATTAAAAGGTATGAAATAAAATCACTATACGATTTACTAGCAGTACCCGTACGGCGATGCCCGTGCTAAGAATTTAAAGGAAGTGCGTTGGATTAAAAAATTCCACGCCCTCCCCCCCCCCCCTTCTGATGTGAAATGATCACTTTTCTTCAATTAAAATGCGTACACACCTTTTCAAGAAACCTATTAAAGTATCTTTGGAGTCTTAACCCCCCCCTATTCGTCGAAACACATAATACTTCTCAGATAGGTGTCACCCGGAGGCTTTGCAAGAACGCTTCTTTCTCTAAATTTACAGCTTTCAAAAATTAAATTCACACCATTTGATCAACCTCAATTTGTTAAACATTAAAAGGAGATCAAATAAATCCTTCTCATTCTTTCAAAAACTGGGGATTTTGAGTAATCTCATTTTAAAAAACGCAACTATTAGAAAATTTGATTTTCAAATTGAATTTCCAACGTTGTTTGTTGTATGCATCTTATTTTTGCAATAAAATACGACGCGAAAATTTCATAAAAAGGAATGGAGATTTCGGGTTTTTTCGCCATTTCCATGAGGGGGGGGGGGATTTAAAAAAAAAAAAAAGAAAAATGCCGGAGTTGGAGCCGACCATTTTCCCTACGACTCCGCAGCAGGTACCCTACAGAGCTCAAAAAGAGAGAGCCATAAAAGTGGCTAAACGTAACGAAAAGATGTACACTTCTAATCTACTATATATTCAGTAAAATATTATTTTGAAAATCAGTCTGTTTCAAGGTCCAAATTGCATGAAGTTTCATGGGTTACGCCACATAATACATTTTATAAATTACACGACATTTGACTGAGAAAATATTTCAGTTCGATTCATTTTTGACCTTGGTTATTTTCTTGGGCTAATTACAGCGCATGCAAACGAAGAAAATAAAAAAATCGAGCTCACCTTTATAAAAAAAACCAACAAAGATCTAAAAGACGTAACCATGGCAACAAAATACGTTACTTTTACTTTCAGAAATTAATGTCGTGCATTTTTTAATTTGGGACTTAATTCTCGAGTTCAATCAATTACAATTATATGAATTAAGGTATAGACCCGGATTGGGATTTTGAAAACAAATAGTGGGCTCCGCCCCCTTCTCGTTAATACTCGCCACAATCCCCGGTTTTTCTACTGGTTTCCATGTTTCAAAAAAAAGTTTAAAAAAATCATGAAATTAAAAGATTTCCTTTCGTTGAACACTGTTCCGAGTCCAGTTCTTTAACTGCAAATGAAATACTTCTAAATTAATGGCAATTTCCTGTTTAACACGCGTTAGGTGACTTTCTTTTCCTTTTATTTTGCATCGAACTAGAACGATTTCGATTGCGAGCAAGTTTCCCCACACACTGGTCACCGCTTTTTTGAATTGGTTTTATGTTTCGTGTCAAGGTCTTGTTGCGCTTCCATCAAAACTGAAAATTCCCACAAATTCATTGAAGAAAGCAAATCTATTTAGCCACATGTAAGTTAGCGTTTCATAATAATTTATGAAACATTTGGTTAAGTAATTTTCGTTTTTAATGTATCATGATAAACCCCGTGATCTTTAACCCCCTCCCCTACAATTATTTTCTTATATTTCATCATTAAAAGCATTACACGAAATACAGAAGAAAAAAAATTAACATGTTCTAAAATAGGCAATGTTTCATTAATTTTTGGCTTATTTAAAGATAATAGACGTTGTTGAAAATTAATCCATGAAAACAGAAATGCTATTTTTCGTCCGCCCAATGCAGATGAACAAAAAGAACAGAAAGCTCAGCCCATCGCTTCTTTCAATATTGCATATAAATAAGACCGAACAAATAGTGAAAGGCTGTTTTCTTTCTCATAAAGACTAGGGGAAAAAAACTTGCTAAGTATTTCAATCCTGGAATATGCTGCATTTACTTTGAACTCAATGACTAAAAAGCAATCCACTATTACGGACTGCTTTCAATTGAAACGCCCGGATTCACAACTGAATGTGTTAAATAAAAATATATTAAATAAAAACAAAAAAACCCGACTGAGTAAAAAACCGAGAAAAAAAATTGAAAGAAAAAAGTAAAATTTTGCGGGGTTCCTTGAATTAGAAAAGAATGGGCCTCGACTGTTGATCCTTCTATTCTGCTTTTGAATTTATGATTTGTCTTATCTGTGTACAGTTATAAAACTATTTCAACGGTGTAGTTATTCAGTAGTACTTAATAACATTCTAAAGTACTGGGCTTATACATTTTTCTTTTTAGTTTTTTTTTTTTGGTTTTTACGCAGTCAGGGTTTTTGCTTCTATTTAATAGGGTCAGGTGGGGTGAAATGGGGCGGATTTTGTCTATTTTTTAAAATGATGCCATTTGCAAACCCATAAACTTTTTTTTGTACTTTTTTAAAAATTTCTTCTTTACATCTGATTATTCCCCTTTAATTTAAGCTGCTTCTCATTGAAATTTGTTGTCATTGACAATCTGAAAATTGTAATTAAAGTATCTGACCCATTTCACCCCATGGTGGGGTGAAATGTGTCATAGCAATAGAAACACACAATAACTGAGAAATTATTACCAAAACACTTACAATAGCTGAAAGAAATTGTTTCCAAAGAACCATTTATTTATTTTAACTAATTCAACACAAAATTATTTTGAACTAAAACTCAAAAATATAATGTTCACAACAATTGAATTCTGCTCGTTCAATGTCTTCAGAATTTGACATCTAGAAACAATGTCTGTATCTTCCTACTCAGGAAAGATGTAGGAGTTGGCTTTTTGTAGAAAATTTACGCTGTTTTAATCCTGGTCATCGACTTCTATCAAGTTATCAACAAATTCTTTTGATGATTTCTTGCCCTTGTATTAGACAAGAGCCCACTTCCCAGGTGTTAGTTCTTGCATAAGTAGCTCAGACATTTCTTCATCCAAGAGTTGGGTTTTATTTGGTTGCTGCTTCTTAGAAGATGTCCTGGTTCTTGCTTTTGTGAGCAATTCTGGCCTCCTCTTACATAAGTGACATGCCGACCTTTTTTCAAAAATCCTGGCCCACTCTATGCCAAGAGTGCCACAACTGCATTTTTCAGAATTGGTCTTCATGAAATCCTTAGCAACAATGATTGTATCTTTCTATCAAATGGGAAACCACACTTTGTAGAGCTAAAGCATCACATCTTTCTTCTTCTTCACTTAGCGTTGTACGTCCACCTGAACTTTTTTGACTTTGTGTGTCGGGACCCATCTCCTCGGTGTTTCTCTTGCCATATTATATTTCCTTGCAGCTGCAAGAATTGCTAAACCACCTTCAACTTCAATTAGTGCAGCCTCTAAATCAGGGTCTGAATATTTATTTTCCCTTTTTCTTACATACACCGCAGGCATTTTCATTGAATAAATAAAAAATTTTAATTAGGAAAGAGTAATAGATTGTAAATATGGATGGCAAGTTTAGTTTTTGAATTCTACACATTAATTATACATACTTTATTTTTGTTACATTTAAAAATCTTTTAAATTTCCGTTTAAGACCTATTTATGGATTTTAAAAGCCAATTTACTCTCATTATGAATTAAAATTCGCTAAGCCGAACTATGTCCCATTTCACCCCACCACATGAAAATAGCAACAAAAGAAGAAAGAATTGATTATTTTTCTACCTGTTTTTTGCAAATTGTAGATGAAAGTCTGTTCTAACTGATAACACTTGAGAATTTCAAGAGAAAAAAAATGTATAGCAAGATTTTAAGAAGTTTTTCAGGCTTCCTAAAAATTCACATGTGACTTGAGAAACAAAATGTCAGGGTAGTGCTCCCAGCAATTTACACAGAAACTTTTTAAAAATCAGAATTGTAGCTAAAAAGCCCCTCATAACTTGTGTAAAGTTTGAGAAAAATTCAGCCAGACCAAACATTTTTATTAATAAAAATACACAGCATGACCCATTTCACCCCATGACCCATTTAACCCCACCTGACCCTAATTTTTTATTTTACACTTTTTAGTTAATTTTCATTGACTTAGTTATTATGATTATAAGACGGTACATTTCACAACCTTGTCATTTCATTGAGAGAGTTTTTTTGTATGGTGAGGTTTATTTAGTAACTTGCGGTTGTCTAAACTACTGATAATTAGTCCCTATAGGGACCTAACTCGGCTTAAAGCTGCATGTGCTTGACCTTTGGCAAAAATGCGCGAACTTAAGTCAACCACAGCACAGCTATATAAACAGCTTGTATAACTAACTCATGATGACGCGAAATCAGATACGTCGTCAATCAAATCTTTCTCGCAAAACTAAAAAAGCCTCTAAAGAAAGTACATGTCACGAAACTCAGTCCCTTGAATCAAGGCCAAAACAAATGCAACATGTTAGAGATGAAAATTGAATTAGTAGACTTTCTTTCTTTTGGTGCTTATTGCCCTTGTTTATTTTGATGAGGACTACAATCTGAGTGTCTTGCTTTTGTTACGCATAATATATTTTTTATTACACTACAGAATACATACAAAGAACACATGAAAAAATTTACAACAGAAAGAAGGAAACGTACATCCGGAGCGAGGGTGTCTTGACCCACCGCCTCAGGTGGGAGAAGCAATCGATTAGACCACTCGGACATTGAGACCCCAATTAGAACAAAAAAATTGAGGCAGCGAAAACTACCGACACAGTCAGTGGCGTAGCTAGACCCGACTTCCGGGGGGGGGTTACTTCTTTTATATATATGTATATATATATATATATATATATATATATATATATATATATATATATATATATATATAACATATATATATATATATATATAACATATATATATATATATATATATATATATATATATATATATATATATATATATATATATATATATATATATATATATGTATAATCGCTTGGAATTTTTCCCTTTTCTTCTTTTTTTTTTCTTTCTCTTCTCTCTTCTTTTTCTCTTTTTTTTTGAGACTAACTTTTCGGGGGGGGGGGGGGGTTTTGTCCCCAAAACCCCCCCCTTAGCTATGCCCCTGGACACAGTGTGCAACACCCAACGTGCGCTGATCCCGAACTGACAAAATATGGCAACTGGTTGTTGATATGGTGAATTTTGATCACTGTCATGTGTTTAGTGACACTCCCAAGGTTAAGAAAAATCGATTGACGTAAGAGTTACCAAAATTGGCCAAGGCGTTTAGCCTGTAGAACGCCACATATGAACAGACATACATACATAGACTGATAAACACATTACCCTCCTTTGCGTCGCACATGCCCAGTCGGGTAAATAATCTAAAATGATATACAAAAATGTTGTATTCATAAAATATAGATATTATACCTTTTGAAAGAGTCATCTTTCTACATTTAATTTTTTCAATTTGATTTTAGCTTTCAATGTATTTCCCGCATTTTACGTTTTTTAAACACAGTTCCTCTAAAGAAATGTAAAATCGGGGTTTCACTGTATTACAAGTAAGCCGCTGTAATTGGAAGAAGTTTTAACATGAAATTGACATTCGCACCATTAATAAACCCTTTCAAGAAATTGGCGTTATTGTTTTACATAATTTTGCTCTTATGAAAAATCACTTTTCTGAGATAAGAATATTTTGCTAAGTGAGGATACAGCTACGCAGAGGAAGATACAGAGGACGTTAACTGTTTGCAATATCAAATCCCTTCATATTTCTCAAAGTTAAAAATATGCTTATGCACGTGCAAATTTTATGAATAATTTTAATAAATGACAAATAGTACACAGTTTAAAAAAAACAAACATATCTCATTTCAGTAATAAGAACGAAAATGAGAAAAAAATTATACGTACTGATAACAATGACATCACGGGACGTGGGAGCATCCCGGCCGCCAAGGAAACTAAACCTCAGCAGCAAACAAATGCAAATTCACCACCAAGAAAGACGGAAGTAAATAAATGCGACTAAGAACAGTTTACACGACAGAATAAGTTGGGGTTTTCTGGGTTTTTCACCTTTCTGTATCTATGCCTCATGAAGACCCCCGGAGTTGATTTTTGGTATACTCAATCTCTAGTGGCGCCTGACGACGTAAACCAAAATACAATCCCCTGGACCATCAGGGGGAGGAGGAATTTAAGTAAGAAAATCGCTGTTCAAAAAAGTTTGCACTTTCTTTGACAGGGCTACAGCCCAGACGAAAAGAAAAATCAAGCTGAGATTTCGCACACACATTTCTTGTGTCCTACTAATGTGCCATTTGACCCTCTCCCCCTTCTCCCTCGTTTTTAAATCCCCCCCCTCAAATTGTACCTTCCCGGGGTTATACCACAGCCAGGGTTGTAAGAGTTTTGGCCAGTGGTGGTTTTAACCATGGAAAAAACCGGTTTAAGCCGGCCGGGATAAAATCAGTTTTATCCAGTTTTGGCCACTTAGATAAGCATCAAATTTTAAATGAAAACCAAATAATAAATTATTAAAAAGAAATGCAAAACAAACCGTAATCAATCATCTTTCATTATTTATCTAGTATGTTTTACAGTTTGTAGAAATTACAGCATGCTAAGAAGATAAGGTTTACATGAAAAATATGCAGTAACATTAAAAAAATAATAGAGTGAAACATTAAGTTGAATAGATAGATTTTAATTCTCACACACAAATGTGCAAAGTATTTGAAAATATTTCAATTAATTTTGAAAAGTTAATGAGAGGAAAAAAAAACTTCTTATAGAAACATATATAGTAATTTTTTTTTTAACAAAACTAAAGGTACAGGGGGGGGGGGAAACACTTTTGAAAATTAAAAAGCAACACTACTGAAAAGTTACTATATTTATGTTACAGGCTGTTTTGTATTCCTTATGTCTTTTGTTTTAGTTGTGAGCAATTTCTGTTATTAATTTTGAAGAAAGTTGAAATTTTTTCACTACAATTGTTATAATAATGTAAATTACTTCACTAATATTATATTTAATTAACTAAAATTACTGTGCTTAATTAAACTTCCAACTAACAGATTTATTAGTTGCAAAACACACATCTCTCACATACATACAAATTAGAAGAGTATTTTCATGTAATTTAGTTTTGGCCAGTTCTATGGTGGTTAAATCCAGCTTTGGCCAGTTTTAACCGGTTTTAGCCAGTGCCCTGGATAAAATCAGTTTTGCCCGGAAAAAACTACAACCCTGACACAGCCCCCTGGGGGGCTATGGTAATGATTTTTTGTATACATAATCTTGGAGGGCCATTGAGTACATATACGAGAATTCAACCCCCATTCCGGCCCACGATGTCCCATCATGGGCCAGAGTAATTAAAGTTTGAAAATCACTAATTTCCCCTAAATTCTTATGTACTTACTCCCAGCTCATAGGGCTTGTTCATCTCTGACTGCAATTGCAAGGTTAGAACAGATCTAGCGGTTATTCAAAAGTTGTCTTAGGAAATGAAATTCAATCAAGACTAAAACAGATCAAACAATTGCAACTAGACTTTAAACCTCAGATATCACAAATTTTCCACAGCGACTGTGTATGCGCGCGGACTAAGCTATTTGGGCTTTCTGTTTTAAGATTCCATGTTGTTTGTTTATATTTAAGCAGAGAACCAAATTAATGAAAGAGATTAGACTGCTGTCCCCCCCCCCTCAAGTTTTGCCAATATGAAATTTCCTTCCCCCTGTTTTTCAGTTTTGATATATTTAACGGGGGAAGAAATTTTAAATGTCGGCGCGAAACTGGGGTTAAACCATTAGAATACTTTGTGTGACATATTATATGAAATTATACGCATATGAATACGACATATATAACTTTTTAATTGAAAGCGAAAAATAGCACTTTTTTATTGATTTGCTTATTTTCTAAGTTAATGTATTTTTCACAAGCAACACATTATCAGAGCCGTGTCCAAGGGGAGGGTTTTAGGGGTTAAACCCCTCCCATTGGGGAGAAATAAAAAGCCAAGAGAAGGTATATTTGACTTTTATTGATTTTAATGTGAAAGTTTGTGTGCAGTGCGTTAAAAAAGAAACCCCCCCCCCCTTTTTTTTTTACAAACTAGAATGATATTTTGGAAAAACTATAGTGCAATAATATCTCAATGATTTGCCAATTAAAAATCTTACTTAACTGCATTAATATTACTTATGCATTAATGATTGTGTTTGGTAATTCCCATGCATCTGCAGTAAGCTCTTATTTAGTTGATTAAACATTATTTCAGAATGTAATACATGCTGCAATATAAAAGATTCTGTGGACAGTATTGCATTATACCGCGTAGTAAACAAATTTGATTTAAAAAAACGAACAAGGTTTTCTAATAAAACTGATAAGGTTTTATTAAAAAGGAGCTGCATACTACGGTCACAATTGTGCAGCAAGAGTTATTCTTCGGAGCTTGGAAAGTGTGGGGGCAGAGCCGTTCTTACAGGTAAAGAAATGCCATTACTGGGATCGGAAATTTTAGGTAAAAATTAAGTTTGTGAGGGATTGAACCCTTCTCCCTCAGATAAAGATTTATAATTTTCAAAACCCCTCCCTTTATGAAAATCTGGACACGGGCCTGCACATTATGAATTGAAAATATATAAAATACATGTGTGGATATCCGTGCTTTGCAATAATTTGTTAGCAGACAAGATTTTTGCTTTTAAGTAAGACTTTTAATGAGGTTAGTCCCCAAGCATCATGCTCAGTCGCTGTGGCAAATTTGGGATATCCGCAATTTGACGTCGAGTACAGCTGTATAGATCTTCTAAGCACATTCAAATTTAAAATATTAAATAGCTCAGTTTTTTTTTTTTTTTTTTTTTTTGCTTGGTGATAACATGCATTATTTCATCTTTTTAATGAACTTTTAAACAAAACTAGGTATAAAACAAGACAAAGACTTCATCAAGAGAAAGATAAATCACCACACACACACACACAATTAAAATTATAACATAAAACCTAAAATAATCCACGATTTAATTTTAAAAAAGTTATTTAATAAAAAGTGAAAAGCTAGATTAAAATAGCCTGCAAGCTGTAAAACATTTAAAGAAACCTTCATGAAAATGTTGAATAATCCGTCAAATAAAGAAACTGTAATAGAACTTATTGCGAAGTTGTAAAATACTTGAAAACAATAGAATTAAGAATATAGTATTTTATTATCCAAGAAGTTTTCTTTGCAACAGAGAGGATACAAGGATTGCAATAAAATTTAAACAGCCCAATTCTCGCAAAACAAACATAGAATCTTAATGGTCATAAAATAACTTGACGTAAAATTAGGCTTGCCATTATTGTTCCTTAAAAATACAAAACAGCGTTGTTTCAATTGAAAATGTTTTGACTTGAAGTTCTCAATTCTAAAAATACAAAGTAATAATATCAATTTTGTGAAATTTATATGAACAGACGTTGAAAACCAAATATATTTCACAAGGTTTACATTTTTGTTATTACGATCGGCACGCGAAAATCACGAAAATTAAAGTCTCGTGAAAATAGTGCTTTTACAGTATTCACCAAATATAGAAGTTAACTGTAAATGCTATAGAAGAGGATAATATTGAACTGCCCTGGCCGGCTTGCATTAATACCAGTATTACAGTTATATAAAAGTATAACAGAAATTTTTGGAAAAAAAAGAAAAAAACAAAGAAGATATTTTTTCATTATTATATCATATTCAGATGAGCAAAGCCTTTTTTTGTTCAATCCTTAAATGGTGTGTGTGCTTTTTATTTATTTATTTTTATTTTTATTTATTTATTTATTTTTATTTTTTTTTTTTTTTTTATTTTTTTTTTTTTTTTTTGAAAAAGTAGCAAAGTTGTGATCACATTTCAAAAGTAGTTTGTAATCGCTACATTAAAAAAAAAAAAAATAGTTGTAGTTCGCTACAAAAAAAATGTAATTTTTCCAACAACTGATTTAGGATTCCCCTTTTTCAATTATTCATATTTATTTTAACAAAGTGAAATGGAACAGAGTTAAGTTATGAACAAAACAAAACAAAATTGAAAATTTTTCAATCTATCCAGTGATCATCCTGCATCCAGCAGGTAGTTTAAAAGTATTAAATCCAAAGATAACAAGTCTAAAGAATTCTTTTAGCAAAACTGTAAGAGTTAATTTCTTAAATGTAATGATGCGTTGTAGATTTTGAAGAATAAAAAAGGAACAGCGGATCATTGGATCATTAATAGAGTCGCACGGAATGCCATGTTTTGCCGACTAATGAATTCCGAATATTCAATTAAAATTCTAATTGAATATTTGGTTGAATAACAAATAGTTGATTTTTTTTTCTTTAAAGATTGTACTTGTCTTCTATGCCAATATAAAAAAAAAATTCCTTTATTTTGTGTCTTGTGAAATGTAAATATACAACCATTTAATAGCCTAAATTTATTTGTATTAAGTAAAATAATTAATCCAAAAAAAATAACATAATTCATTCCTTAGGCAAAAGCCAAATGGATACTTTGGTTAGCTTATCAGTAATTCTACACAACTTTAATTAATTTATTTCTTGACCAAAGATTTGATAAATGATGATGATCATGATAACATGTGATGCTAAAAATAAATAATCTTGTATTTATAAAAACCCAAGGTGCTTAAAATATCAAGGGAATTTATACGTGATTTTCTGCTGTTTTAATTTCCTTAGGAACTGAACAATTGATAAAAGTAACTGATGATTTAACATTAGAGTGTTTTGTCTAAAATTAAAATTAGTACTTTGAATGCCACAAAAGTAACAATTTGATTTCATTTTGTATTATGGTACTACACTATAACTTTCATTCATTGCATAAAAAATTTGTTTGTTTACCAACTGTCAAATATGTAAATGTTTATTATTAGGATGCCGAATCTTAAAGTATTCGGTCGAGCCAAATATTTCGTTTGCTTGCACATACCGTAAACCGGTACAACTTTGTGCCTTCATTTTATTCTCTATAGGGATGCTTTTGTCATATTTTGTGTTATTTATTGAAAATAATGGGAAAAAAAGACAGAAGAAAGCTTGGGGGTCGCCCTATCGCCCGTACTCATAGGAGTTTTTGAAGAAGGTGCTGACTAAAATCTGGACCAAACAGAAACTGAGATAATTATTTTTTTAATATTTATTTTGATGAGATTTGGAATAAGAAATGTGATTTCGCATTTCTGTTTTCAATTTTTTTTTTTTATCTTGTTTAAAATGTGTCAGATCTACGTATTTTTTGAGACCTAAGCATAGGAACCTTTTCTAAGCACACGCCCCACCTCTTAGCTATCAGCCTTAGGTTTAAGTGTAGGTACCTAGCCTTTAGTTGGTGAGATTTTTCTAGTTTTTAAATGTTTCTATGTCAAAACCTAGACAGATAATAAATAATGTTATTTACGTTTTCCATGTTGAACTTTATTTATCACTCAAGACGACAAGTGATGATTAAGTATTAAAAAATGGGGAAAAAAAGGTAAATGATGGACTAAAAATATTCATTATACACTTTCAAGCATAGGACAATCGTGTAGTCTCAGTCAACATTAGGCCAGATCAAGTTTTCAATGTGTTTTCTAGGTTATAATGAGGTGGCCCATAGTTATACCTGGGGAAAAAATTCTCCTTCATCTTCTTTCTAACTTAGATTTTTTTTAACATTTCATTCGAAAGACGAGATGTATGGCTACCATTCCTAAAGTCCTCAAATTTCTAAATCAAAGATGTACATGGAATTTTCATTGAAAACATTGAAAAGTGGCCCGTAGTTGGACCATTTTATGGTACACAGTATACTGAATACCAACCAAATATTTGGTGAGAATCTCTATTATTATCATTATCTATATCATTAGGTTCAGGCATGACTGAGCACTGAATTCAAAAGACTGATTATACTGAAACATATGCTCTTTTTCAAAATGACCTAATGTTTATAGTAAAAATTTTATTATTCCTTGAATTATGGTAAAATGTTATTAGAAAAGTTCAGCCTAATGTTTTTCAGAGCAGGATTGATCACCTAAAATTGTAGGTAAACAGTGACCAACGAATAGCAAACATATGCTGGTTGTCATCTCACCATGTAAGCATAAAATACAAATTATTCATACTTTATGCAAGTGCTATGATGCTTGAATAGCTTATGTATTGCATAAAGTTAGGCAAGTTGCTACAGATGAGTTTTCAAAATTTTCATAGTTCATTACAATAACAAACAAGATTTTTTTACAAGACCTAAGAAGGCTTTGATTCAAGCAAATTTATTTGATTTGATGAAGATAATGGAAAACAAAAATATTTATATTCTAAGATAGGTTCACAGTAAAATTTGTTGTTTATAATGACTGTTTTTAGAACAAACTTCGGCGATCTATCATGTATAATTATCCTTCAACTTCAAAATCCTTTCAACATCAACGGAATATTTAGAAATTGAAATCACACAGTAGGCACAACTATGTTTTTCAATGAGTAAAAATAAATTTGAAAAGGATATTGGAAAAAGCGTGAACATCTCATTTAGTTTTTGAATAAACTACAACAAAATATCATCATCCTAGAAACAATGTGTTTTTTTTTTTTTTTTTTAAATCTACAACAGTATAAAATCTATTGGTTAGCACATGTATGAGAATGGCTTATCATTACTCCACACCGAAATCGAATTAACTAATTTTAAGTTTCATGAGACTCACCTTCGGATAGCTCGAGCTCAAGCTCAGCAAGTTTATCTTTAACATCACCAGGTAGACTTTCAAAGTCTATATCTTGCTCGGTCATGTCGTATAGAAACCGTGCAGCCCCTCACAAATCTTTTTGTCAGTTACTAAACATTAAAACAGCTCTTCCTCTCTAATTGTCAATAACAAGCACTCCTCACAGGCATTACAAAGTCATCTTCAAAGAATCGCTAAAGGAAATTTCTGAGTATCTTAATTTAATCATGTAACAACGCAGATCGGGATGTAAATCATGAAATTCAGCAAGACAGATTCGCCAAAACAATTGACGCTTGAAGATTTGAATCGATCCTCCAAAGTTAATCAATTAACAGCTGCACCACTAGATTAATTCATTGAAGCAGATTGCACAAAATGTTTTTAACACTTATTAATCTTCCTAGATACCTATAACACAAAACTTAAAACTATAGTTAAATGTCATCTGCAGAAAACCTATTTGCAATTTGCATCGTTAAAGAAAAAAACATAGTCGGCTAAATACGAGGCGAGCGCCGCCTGCGGAAAATTATTCTCTATTCAGTAATATCTGAAGTTTTAACAAGTAAAAGAATTTTGCTCTTTTTATTATTTTTAATCGCTGAAATTCTTGCAAAAAGCCTTTCTTACTTGGTACTTGAAATGCAGTTTAAAAAGTGAACTGGATAAGTTTATTTTGGAGCGACACTGTGGATAAGATAATTTGAAAGGAACAGTGAACAAGTCCCCAAAATTATTTTTCCTGTTTCTGAATTCTTCTCTTCCCCTCTCTCACAGGAAAATAATATGCATATGTCGCAAAGTTTCAGCCTGATATATATATATTTTTTTTTACAGTATAAAGCTATATATTTAAGCGAGTATAGCAAAAACTATTTCATTTACTCCACAATAAAGTGGAAACCACTCACGTGTGGCAACGGTCCATTTCATTTTTCGTCTGCACCTGCACGCAGTGAAATGGGAAGATTGGGCGCCGGGAACTTTGGGCGCCGAGCTTTTTGGGCGCCGGGAACATTTGGCACAATGTTCTCGGTGCCCAATGTTCCCTGCGTCCAATCTTCCTAGACCGAGAATAGGGGATTCGGGATTTCTCCATCGTAAATTTTGCGAAATTGATGATGTCCGAAGAAACCAGTTTTAATTTATTTCTGGTGTTTAAACAAAACGGTGGGGCTAAGGGGGGTGGAGGGCGGGGCTCTTTTGGAATTTTGCAAAGTTGAAGTCTTAAAGGCTCAATTTCAAGCTTTATTTGGCAAGACTGGGAAAGGGGGTAGATAGGGGACAGGAATGAAGATATTTCTCGACATTTTTATGATCTTTTTAGAAAGATCCTGGGGGGGGGGGGTTAAAAGTTCTTTAGGTGGCGGTTAGCATCCTATTTTCCACGCCAATTGAGAGTAACAACAGTGAAGTAATTAATTTTAATAAATGAATGGTTAAATGTGTTTATTTTATTTTATTTTATTTTTATTTTATTTTATTTTATTTTATTTTATTTATTTTTTTTTTTTTTTGTACTTTCAGGAAAGTATTAAGCATATTTTTTCTAAAAATATTATTATCAGACACAATTAGAGGTAAACCAGACCCATGTACGCCGACAGAACCAAATATGGGGGGAGGGGTGGGGTTCACTTGCATGAAAATCGCGAAAAAAAAATAATTTTTTTTCATCAACTTCTTTTTTTGTTTGTTTATTTTTAACTTGCTGCATTGCCCGGCTTTTTGCACGGTCTACCTCGAAAAAAAAAGCTTTGTCAAGTGACGCGTGTTTAACAATCATGATCCAATTAGAGAAAAATATGCCACAAAATTTCCCGTCAAAATACATTCTCAAAAAAAGAAAACGGCCAGTCAAAAGTTCCCGAAGAAAATTAAACGCAACTACACAGAAATATAGCTAAAATCCTAAAAATAAAAAAAAAGAAAGAAAGAAGATAAGTCGCTAAATAATAATCAAAAGGGGAAAATTTTACCTCAAAACAAAAAGAAAATGTTATTAAGCCTCAACTGAGAAAAAAAAAAAGTGGCTACCTTCTGAACGCTAATTTAAAATGAGATCACGCAAACGATAATTTTCCGCCTTAAAATTTATGTTCCATTACGCTTCGCAGTGCTTTTTAATTTTTTTCTGGTGATTTTAGTTTTTTTTTTTTTTTTTTTGACGCTCGAAAGGAACTCTATGGTTGTTTTTTCGCGGACTTTCGAAAGGAACCTGAATAAAAGAAATCGGATAATTATTTTGGGTGGAAAGAACCATTTAATGTCATTTTCGGGCTTTAAAATTAAAATTCGAACGCTTCAGTCCTTTTTTGGCGTTCGAAAAACCCCCTACGTTCTTTCTCGGGTGCCCAAGTACCTCCCTGCCAAATTTGGTCGAGATCCGACATAAACTGGATTTGTATAGAGAACATACACACATATATACATACACATATACTATATACACACATATTCTTTGCTTTATTTATATAGATTAATTTATTTGCTTTAAAGCGAATAAACCAAAGTGGAACGACAGCCCATGAGGGCTCAGGACTAAAGTGCCCATCTCAGTTTTCCTGACTAAAGGCTGTGGGGTGCAAGAGCACAAGGGCAGATTTACAGTCTATTCAAGGGGGTGGCGGTTGAAAACCATGAAAGTCACCCCCCCCCCCCTCCCCGACCCGTCATGTAGAGGGGCAAGGAGTCAAATGCCCTCTCCCCTTATCTTGTCTTTTAAATATTAATCGCCTCTAACGAATTTTCACCCCCTTGTGGTGTCAAATCGCACCTTTGGGGCGATCCCCACCAGGGTTAGAAACAACTGTTCTAAATCATAGCAATGTCTTATCATACCAGTATAGTCCTGGAAGAAAAGGGTTGAAAAACACATATATAAATATAAAAATTATCAAAATTCGAAAAAAAGAGGAAGAGGCGAGCTTAGGTTCAAATTAAAAAGTGGGTAACGCTGTCCATAATCGACTACACTAACTTTCTAAAATTAATTTAAAGCAAATTTGTGGAATGTACTTGATTAAAATTAGTAGCGATTGCTAGTAATTCTTTCTATTCTATATCATTGGTTTCAGAAAATGACGGTCACGGA
This sequence comes from Uloborus diversus, assembly GCF_026930045.1. Lineage (NCBI taxonomy): Eukaryota > Metazoa > Arthropoda > Arachnida > Araneae > Uloboridae > Uloborus > Uloborus diversus. The sequence continues at coordinate 28,212,948 of NC_072733.1, read as the reverse complement.
GGGGGCGGTCGCCCCCACCGCCCCCTAGTAAATCCGCCACTGCAAGAGCAGATGTTTCGGTTAGGTGGTCAGCCTATAACGTGGGACCCCCACTGTTTAGTTCCCAAGCGCGCTTGGTATTCATTTTATCAACCAACTGAAGGGATGAACGGTTGAGTCGACCAAGCCCACCCCGGAATCGAACCTGGACCTGTGGCGTGAAAGCGCTAAGCGTTAGAGCCACTGTGCTTCTTTAAAGCGAATAGTGAGTTGTATTTTTATCTTTGTTGAAACTATTTAGCGAAGAAAGTTAAGTTAAGTAAAGAAAAGATTTGCAATAAGTAAAAAATAAATAAAAGGAATTTAATATTAAAAAAGTCTAAAAGTGGTATTACTTTTTAAAATCAACTAATTTTATTTTTAAAAGCCAAGGTTTGAAAGTGTACTCTCTTGAAGCAGCCCACTACCGGTGCTCATGGACATGAAAGTGAACCATATTTCCCTTGATGTATTTTGTAGTTTTTCCTAAGGGTATTTGTAGACCTTGTTTAATTAATTTTATTTTATTGTTAAAAGTCAACGGGAGTGAGAATGCACCGGTCGCTGGCGCTCATAGACATGAACATGAGTTTAGTAATTTTTGTGATGTATTTTGTAGCATTGTAGTTATGATTCTGATACCTCCCTGTGCTTGACGAGGAAGCAATATTCCAAACAAAAACAAAATTACGTACGCCAAAACTTGACGACCATCCCCATTCCCGATTAACTCAAAAGCAAAGCAAAAGATGAAAATTGAAAATTATTTTTAAAGCCTTGCTTAAAATAATTACAAACATTTATTTGTTAGCAAACACAAGGTGGCAACAATTGAAAAGTTTAAATCATCGCTATTATCTGCTCATTTTCCATAGAGTAAAGAAATATTCTTTAATTTCTTTACTCTATGTCATTTTCCAACAGGTAAAATTATGCGAAATACGCAGACGACAGTCTTTTACGATTTGTCTTTTTTATTTGTTGCATTTATAAAGCTATTTTTATTCACACAAAAAAATCAGCCCCCCCCCCTCCCCCCCCCCCCCCCATGGAGCGATGGGTGTCAAAGTTGAACCAACGCCTGTTTACATATGGATTCAAGTTTACTCCAAATTTCATCTAGAACGTAGCATTACTTCTTGAGATATGACACTCACAATTGAAAAAGAAGAACGTTCGATTGCGCGACCCCCTTTTCAGCTATTGACACCAAAATAGAATCAGCTCTTATACCCTCTAAGGGCTACTTGTCGATAAATTTCTGTTTGATTCCATTCATTATTTCTTGAGATACAGCAGTCAGAATTGACGACAAAAAAATGTTCTATAGCTCAACCCCCGTTTGAGCTATAGACACCAAAGTTAATGAGCACCTGTACCTGTTAAGGGCAACATATGGACCAAGTTTTGTTTGATTCCGTCAGTTTCTTCCTGGGGAATAGCAGGCACGCATAACTCAAAAAGCGTCCCATTGCTCCATCTCCCCTTTGGAGGAATTCACGCCAAAAACAATGGGCACAAGTTGACATAGGGGCACATAAGTGTACCAAATTTCGTTCGATTTCGTGCGGTTGCTGTAGAGCGGCCACAAAAACTGGTCACACACATCATACGTGACACACACATACACACAGAGACATTTTCCAAAAATGTTCAAAATGGACTCACACATCTCAAAACGTTCGAATCCGTCAAAATTCGAAATTCGAAAATTTGCACTTATCCAATACTATCTTCTACATATTAGATATAGAAGAAAGTAAAAAACGAAGAGGCGCAGGTTTAAAGGGGCAAATGTTTGAAGGCGCAGAGGAGGGAGGATGATCAAGGCGAATAAGGGCGGGCCAGCCCATGCTCCGGCCCGCGGGCCAATGGCGCGCAGGACCAGTCCGCCACTGATCATGGTGTATGTTCTTACGTGATTGCAATTTGTCCTTTGCTTAACATGAATTGATTTCTTTTTTATTTCTGAGCTATCACATTGCTTATTGTTCTCACTTGACTGTTTTTGGCGTTCCTATGATTTTATTTTCCCCCCGCCTCCCTCTGCAGCTCCACCGTCAACCGGCCCGTCCCGACGCTGGTCCTCTAGCGAAACCCGTCTCCATGTTGCGTCCATATCCTGAATGCACACGCATTAAATACACACCTACACACACATGCATATATACATACACTTTCACACACACACACGCATACCAATACACTCATGCCTGCACACAGACACAAACACACACGCCTACACACATATACCACACACACACGCCTACACGCACATACACACACACGCCTATACACATACATACACACATATGCAGACACACATACCCACACACATACAAACACACGCCTACACACATACCCACATACACATACAAACACGCAGTGGCGGATTGGTTGAAAAAATCGGCCCTGGCATTAGATGTAGCGGCCCCATAGCTCTTATAGATATTAAATTTTACCTAACGATTGGGATGTCACTTAAATATGAGGAAATTATTCTTAACAACTAAATATGTTTTATTTAAACGAAATTCTACAGATAGGAACACTTCTGCGCTTTAATGGTGAACAAATTGATACAGTATTAGCTAAATCTTATTTGGGGGGAAATTTGTGATTGTAATTGTCCATTTAAGTATTTTTATAATGCCGGGAATTCGATTGAATATACTTGATAACACTGCTTGTTTAGTATGTCCTTTTCTGCAGTCATAACAAGTAACTTAATTGCCCTGTTTTATGATGTTCATGGGGGAAAGACTAGGGCCGTCTTAGAACGTGATGGGTCCCTCGACACAAAGACACATTACTGGGCCCTGTCATAAGCATTCCCGTTTTTATACTGCCATAACCTGACGACCCCCAGACTCGATACGAGGTCAAAAACCTGGTGGGAGGGGTCGGGTACGAGTTTGGCAGCCCCTTAATTTTTTTTTTTTTCAAACTCATGTATCAATACAAAGAGAGAAAGTGGATTTAGCTTTCGGACTTCTGGGAGCCATTAAAGTATTAGCATATAAACTTAATGGAAAGATTAAAGTTGAGTTTGAAACAGGGGGGTCCAGGGGGCCTCTCCCCCGGAAAATTTTCTAAATTGTAGTCTTAAGAACTCAATTTTAGGCAATATTTGGTGATGTCAGGGGAGCGTAGGTTCAGGGTTTCTCCTGCTGCAATTATTCGGAAGTGGAAATCCAAAAACAGAATTTCAAATTATCTTCGAGTATATGCTATGAAGAGCGGTTCCGGGGGCTCTCTTCTGAAATTAAAAAAATATATATATATTAGCTCTGAAAACGCAGTTTTAGAAGATCTTTGGTGATTTTAAGTCGAGATAGATTCCAAGGCCATCCACCAGAAAATTTTCAAATTGAAGTCTTAAAAGCCTTTTTTGGTAAAGACTAGGGCACCGGCAGTTACTCAAAGTTAAGTTCCAAAAACGCAATTTCTGCTGACCTTCAGTGATGTTAGGAAAAGGAGTTTTCAGGAGGCTCACCCGGGAAAATTTTCGAAATTGAAGCAATAAAAACGAGATTTAAAACGTTCTTCATTGATGATGCCGAAAGAGAGGCGGGGATGGGGCACTTTCCCAGAAATTTTTGATACTGTTAATTTAAAAACCCAGTTTTAGACCATCTTTGGGAATGTTAAAAAATGGGAGAGGTTCGAGTGCTTTCCTCCAGCAACTTTCGAAACTGGAATTCCATGTTATGGCGGGAGTGGATTCTGCTGTTCTCTTTGGAAATTATTCAAAATTGAAGCCCAAAAATTTAAATTTTACGCGATCTTCGATGATATTAGGAGGGGGGGGGGAGATTCTGGGGACCACCGGAATTCTTTCAACATTGTTACATTTCACATCCATCAACCTATTTTCTTTTTAAACTGAGGGGCCCGAAACTGTAAGTTTGTGCAACGTACAGAATACTTTAATGTTTCGTCAAAAAATGTTTGAAATTCACATTTCGGCGGCCTTTGGGCTTTGATTTGATAATCTTAATAATGTAGAGTCTTTCATGCTCCTCAATGGTATTTTAAAATTGCATTTTCTAAAATAATTTTACGGAAAAAAATATTTTGTCACTTTTATTCGAATAGTTATAAACAGGGTCGCTGAGAGCAAAAAGGGAAAAAATGACATAGGTCAATATTTTTCACAGGCCCCCTTCTACACCTTTCGCCATTAGGATATTTTACACTCTTCACGAGTTCAATTCCGAGCCGGGCCCCTATTCTCCAACTAAGCTGACATGACCTCACGTCGGCCCTTGTTGTAAGTTGCATTTTAGAGCAATTGTGAATTGTCATTTATAAATAAAAGCGTCAAAGAAACCAAACGTATTTTAACTTTTTACGACCGCTAAGGTTTCCGTGTTTTTTTTATTCATTTTTTTATTACACCACTAAAAATGTATTGGCAGCCCCAGGGCCCGACTAACTAAAAGTAAGACTCTAGGCTCACATTAATTTGGAGGCCCCCTGAAGACTATGCAGTGCTTGAATTACATTTTTAAGGCACGAATGCACTTTTGGAGGCCTCTTTGTCTAATCACACAACTATGTATAAATCACTTATGTTCATTTTTGAATCCCGTTTGAGCTCCCTTATAATCGTGAACAAGGAAATTCGTTACTGGCAGAATGATTAAAAATTCCCCTTTAAAGAAGTTTTTTTCCAATTAATAAGTCATAATTTATAATTATTATTTTTTAAAAAATACGTGTATTTTTTCATATTGTTGCAATGCTATGCATAATTCTTTGAAAAATGTGGAGCCCCATAGGAACATGGGGCCCCTTGCCTAGGCCTAGTCAGCCTGTTATGGTAATCAGGCCCTGGGCAGTTCCATTTCAGAAAAAAGGGCTGAGGCTGTGTTTTACACATTTGCGTTATTCTAAACACATGCGCGCAAAATTTCCATTTTGCTGTTAGTAGACAGGCCCGAAATACTTTGCTGTTAGTTGATCGGCCCAATGCATGACCGGCCCACCGGGCAAATGCCCGGTTGCCCGCCGGCTGTATCCGCCACTTTTCACACGCGCCTACACACATACATACACACACGCATACACATATATACACACACGCCTACACACATATGCACTCATACATACACACACATATACCAACACACTCATGCCTGCACACAGACAGAAACACACACGCCTACACACACATACACAGTGGCGGATTGGTTGACGAAATTGGTCCTGGCATACATGGATGTCACGGTCCCATAGCTTCTATAGATACTAATTTTTACAAAATGATTGGGAAACCATATCACTTAAATATGAGGAAACTATTCAAAAAAATGAAATACTTTCTTTTAAATAAAATTTAACAGATGGGATTCTTTTCTGTGTTTTAATGCTGAACAATTGATACAATATAAGCAAAATTGATACAAGATAAGCCAAGGAAAGTATTATATAAACCTTTGTTTGTAAAAAAAAAAAGGTGATTGTAATACTCTATTTAAGTATTTTTTAAGTTGCCTGGTGTTGTATTGATTATTTCATTAATGATATCTTCTAACATTACTTCAGTTAGAATAGGGAGGTTATTAGGGAGGCGAGGGTTATGTGTATGTGTGCAACCCCTTAATTTTTTCAAACACATGTATCAATACAAAGAGAGATAGGGAGTACATAGATTGGTTTCCTTGCATATGGGAGTTATTAAATATTAGTATTAGAAACCTAATTGTAAGTTTAACATTGAGTCCGAAATATAAGGTGCTGGGGTCTGTTCCCCGGAAAATTTTTCAAATTAATCCTAAAAACGCAATTTTATATGATCTCTGGTGATATCAGGGAGAGCGGAGGCTCGAGGGTCCTCTACCGACAATTTTTTGGAAGTGAAACGCCAACTTGCATTTATGTATTATCTTCAATTATGTTAGGAAGATGGGATCCGGGAAAATTTCAAAATATTAGCTCTGAGAACGCAGTGTTTAAAGATTTTGGGTGATGCAAGGAAAAGGAGAGATTCGAGCAACATCCACCAAGAATTTTTTTTGAAATTCAAATCTTAAAAAGGTAATTGCAAACTTTTTTTTTTGATAAAAACTAGGACATCGACAGTTATTCAAAAGTTAAGTTCCGAAAACGAAATTTTTGCCGACCTTCGATGATTTTAGGAGGAGGAGTTATGGCGAGGCTCTCCTTGGAATTTTTTTGAAATTGAAGTATTAAAAACGAGATTTCTGACGTGCTTTACTGATGATGACGAAGGGGGAGGAAGGTGGGGGACTTTCTTTGAAATTTTTCGATGCTGTAAATTCAAAAACGGAGTTATAAACGATATTTCATAGTGTTACTAAGAAGAGAGGATCGAGGGCTTTCACCCTTTAAACAATCGAAACTTCGGAAAGAGAAATTACAGGGATAATATTTAATGCGGAAAGATGAGGTTAGTGGATAATAAAAGATATAAAGGTCTGGTGTACCTGTGAGTCCATGACACCATGACATGAACTTTTACATGATACAGAATCTGAAAGTGAGAAACGAAGTAGATCGATACGGAAAGGACTATGGCCAGTTACAAAAATTGCTTGGTGTGTGGTGTTTAGATTTAAATTTGAGGTTTTCATTTAATTTTTGGGAATAGGTCGAAAAAACTTCTGTCATGATGTTATGGGAACAGGGGGGAATTGGGGGTTTTTCTCCTTTTTTTTTTTGAGATTGAAGTCCAAAAAAGGTAATTTTAGACGATCTTCGATGATATTATGGGAAGGAGATGCTTAAGGGGCCACCGAAATTTTTTCGACACTGATTTATGACGATCTTTAATGATGGTTGGTTGGTTTATTTAATTTTAATGGCACAAGAGCCCTTGAGGGCTATACTGCGCCAAGCGTTTTCTTTATTTAATATTATTTATATGAAGTCATGATATTGTGAAAGTAAACTTGTTTTGAGGGAAAAGGTATAAAACTTCAGTAGTTTCAAGTAAGTAGTGGAGAACATGTATATATTAAAAGCATTTAAATGGATAAAACAATAGGTTGACAATAACCTTGATTAACAAGAAAAGGACAAAATTACGTTTTGACGACACAAACACTAAATTAAAAAGGAGAAACCAATCTCCTGGAGAAAGGAGTACAAATTCCGATGGGGTGGGTCCCCCAGCAACTCCTTCAAAGATGGATTAAAATTATTAAAATATTTAAAAGGAATTTGATTAAAATTTGGGCAGTTACTTAAAATGTGTAACACTGTCTGATTTACATCCCATGTAATGCATGTTGGAACTGGTTCATGACATAAGAGGTACTTATGGGTGAATCTGGTATGACCGATGCTTAGTCGCGCCAGTAAAACTTGTTCTCTCCAGGTAAGCTACATTGATTTGAAACCTGCAGTCGAGGGCTGGATCGAATGTAATTTGTTTTGTGTTTCAAGATTCCAGTTCTGCTGCCAATGTGTGTTAAGACATTCACAAATGGCTTTTTTAATATCCTCAAAAGGGACACTGTCATCGGTTAGGATACTTGCAGCTCTGGCAGCCAAATCGGCTGCTTCATTTGCCGGCAATACCCACGTGACCAGGGATCCAACAAAAGAGTACGTGAAAATTATTTTGGATAAGATTTTTGTATAAATGATATGACTGAATGACTATGGGTTGGCTATTATTGTTGCAGTGAGTGATGGCTTCCACTGAACTCTTGGAGTCAGTGTATACTACCCATTTTTGTTGATTAGATTGGGCTATTGATTGGAGGGATTTACGAGGCGTGTTTTTAAAGTAAGTTCCGTTTTTATATAAAAAAAGAACGAGTACAGATAGAGCAAAGTAATTTAGTGCACAAAAATCTACCACCCTTACGTTATTTTTCGACATTGCTCCCGTGATTTTCCAAGCATTTGTCATAGCGTGGTACAGGTTTTTGTATACCTATTCGTACAAAGTTACCGCCCGTTTAGTCAACCATGAGGACTCTTACTGGGCTTTGGCTGGGGCGTTTTTGAACATCCTCTGGTCTGCCCTCACCTCGCTCGCAGCATCTTTCATTTGTTTCGGCATCTAAAGTCTTTCCAAGGTGGTCTGTGGCACAACAGCAATAATGAGCTCAGAAAACATGTTATCCCATGGCTGACTACACAGGCGGCAATTTTCTATGAATAGGTATACAAAAACCTGTACCACGCTATGACAAATGTTTGTAAAATCACGGGAGCAATGTCAAAAAATAGCGTAAGGATGGTAGATTTTTGTGCAATAAATTTCTTTGCTCTATCTGTACTCGTTCTTTTTTTATATCAAAACGGAACTTACTTTAAAAATACGCCTCGTAAATATAGCTTTTATTTCTGAGGTAAATACTGAGCAAGATGGGTTTAGTTTTTCTGCGGTGACTTGATCATTAATTATTGTAGCAAAGCCGACGTGATGGATTGTTTTTGACCCGTCGGTGAAAATGGAATTGTATTCAGAATATTTGCTTTTTATGTCATAAAGTATTTCTTGATGGACTGTATCGGCAGTAGTTTGTTCTTGGAATTTGGAGAAGTCACTGATTATAGAGGGTATTACTTCGCACCATGGTTCAATTAGTTTTATTGTGTTGGCAGTTCTGAAATCTGATAGCTGCAGGTGTGAAAGTACCCGACGCATTCGGATCCCTAATGTTGGGGTCATCGAAGGTCGATGTAGAAATAATACATCATAGGAAATATAGTGGGTGATTAGTGAAAGGTTTTCTTTTGAAGCAGAAATTTAAAGAAAGTTTAAGACGCCTATTGTTTAGAGATTGTTCAGATGCAAGAATATATAGACTGTTGATAGGTGAGATCCGGAAGGCTCCTGTGCAGATGCGCAGTGCCTGATTATGTATTGGATCCAGGGCTTTCAGATAGCTTTTCGCTGCAGAACCATAAATTTGACATCCATAATCAAGTTTTGAGCGTATAAGAGCCCTGTAAATTCACTCCAAGAAGTGTTTGCTAAGACTTTAAGGATATTTAATTTCAATAAACATTTTTCTCTCAGCTCTTGTATGTGCGGTGTACATTTAAGTTTTTTTATCAAGTGTGAGACCCAGGAATTTTCCTTTATCCTTCCCAGGTAGCACAAATCATTGGATTTATGTTGGAGAAAGGTTGAAAATGCATCGCAATGGTTGGAAATATGTTTTGGTTAGATATTGGTTTTTTTCATACGCTCATCCGATCATTCGAAGCATCGCAGGATGGTTTTAAACCAACCTATATCCGACTAAACGCATTCCCAACTTATTTCTAACCTTCAAACCTGTTTCACATTTACGGCCATTTATTGCAAGCTCGTTGCTGATTTGCGCGTTCTGCGAAGCGTGCGTAATGCGTCCCATAAGCCCCCCCCCCCCCCCAACCCGCCTCTGCAGTCTTGTTGAGACCGAGACCCAGGATTTGAAAGGGGTGAGGGAGGAGTGCGCCGGGGACATAGCCATTTTCTTTTTCATTCCAGGGTCACATACACATTCACACATGTCGTACTTGCTCACGGTGAGTGTTCAATCCTCGCAAGTATTCAAGTCTTCCAAAGTAAATCAACTCATTTTTCCAACTATTTTTCTTTCTTTCAATAAATTTAAAACTAAGATAAAGTTTTTTTTTTTGTGTGTGTGTGTGTGTGTGTGATTATTAAATGCATTCTACTTTTATTCGTTTTCCAAGCTTGACAAATCATTGTGTCTGTGCAGGCCCAGATTTTTTCGTTTTAAACAGCTTTAATTTTTTCTACAAATTCGTTTTGGCAGGGGTTTTTAGGGGAGGCTGTTTCTAGGGGTATTTTCTCTTATTTTTGGGGGTGGGGTCTCCGATGTATCGAAATTCTTAAAATTTTTGCGCATTCGGACTTTTTTTTTTTTTTGATAGATGTTTTAATTAGTTTTCTAGAGAATTTTGTGAATGCTTAGAAATCGTTTCATAATTTCGTGTTGTTCCTTAGTTTAACTTCGGTAATTTTAAACGCACAATAATTAAAAATAGTTTGCTAATCATACAAATTACACGTGCAATTTACCATAGAAATAAAATTGTCTTTGAATGAACGTTTCCCTTTGATGGATAAAATACATTAAAATTCCTTCCCTAATAATAAAATGAAAAAAAATCAATGAACATGAACTTTTGAATGATTGGGAGAGTGTAATACTTCGGCAAAACAATAAAATAAATACTTTTCATGATTTAGTTTAACACACGTCATTTTAATTGTTATGAATATTTTACTAACTGAATGTGTATGCGTATGTTTTTTTTTTTTTATTCTTATTTCAGGTCAAAGCAAAGTTGAACCTTCAAACAAGCTAGGTTATTTTTCACGGCAGAATTTTAAAGTCAAAAATTTTATTCTGTCTTAAGAATAACCTTGCTGGTAATTAAGATTTCCTGAAAAAGAAAAAAAGAAACTTATGTATGCTTATGAAGTTTGAAATCATACAAATTACTCGTACAATTTACCATAGAAATAAAACTGTGTCTTTGAATGAACTTTTCTCGTTGATGGATAAAATACATTAAAATTCCTTCCCTAATATTAAAATGAAAAAAAAAAAAATCAATGAACATGAACTTTTGAATGAAATGGGAGAATATAATGGTTCGGCAAGACGATAAAATAAGTACTTTTCATGATATTCAAGTTTAAAACCCAAGTCATTTTAATTGTTATGAAGATTTTACTAACTGAATGTGTATACGTATGTTTTTTTTTTTTTTTAATTATTATTTCAGGTCAAAGCAAAATTGAACCTTCAAACAAGTTAAGTTATTTTTCATGGCAGAATTTTTAAGTCAAAAATTTTATTCTGTTTTAAGAATAACCTTGCTGGTAATTAAGATTTCCTGAAAAAGAAAAAAAGAAACTTATGTATGCTTATGAAGATAATTTTAGAGTAATTATTCAGAAAAATAAAAGGTAAGAATTATCAATATCTTAATTTTTGTTCATATTTTATTGAAACGTTTGTAAATGATAGAGAAATGATAAATTGTATGTCAGATTCAGCCATTTTATCATTTTATGTTAATATGACTGAAAAATTATTCTTTACACTCGCTCTTCTAAGAGCACCTCGTAATACTTATTTTATTAATGAAATGCTACAGTTAAAGTAGATAACACTGGAAGATAGTTGGTTTAGCGTTGAAATTCATAGTGGAATTAACGTTAGAAAATGCAGGTTAAGCGTTGTTTCTTTATATCGAAATTACGTTTGGAAATTGTTAGTTTATTGTTGTGTTTTACATTGGAACAACATTAGAAAATGTTGGTAAAGCGTTGCTTTTTGCATCGAAATTACGTTTCTATATGGTTAGTTTACTGTTGTATTTTACATTGGAACAACATTAGATAACGTTGGTTAAGCGTTGCTTTTTACATCGAAATTACGTTTCTAAATCGTTAGTTTACTGTTGTATTTTACATTGGAATAACATTGGTTGAACGTTGTATTTTACATCGAAATAACGTTTGTAAATGGTTAGTTTACAGTTGTATTTTACACATTTACGCCCATTTACTGCAAGCTCATTGCTGATTTGCGCGTTCTGCGAAGCGTGCGTAATGCGTTACATAAGTCCCCCCCCCCTCGCCTCTGCAGTCTTGTTGAGACCCAGGACTTGGAAGGGAGTGAGGGAGGAGTGCGCAGAGGGCATAGCCATTTTCTTTTTCATTCCAGGAACACATACACATTCACACGTGTCTTACTTGCTCACGGCGCGTGTTCAATCCTCGCAAGTACTCAATTCTTCCAAAGTATGTCAATTCATTTTTCCAACTATTTTTCTTTCTTTCAATAAATATAAAACTGAGATAAAATATTGTTTTTTTTTTCTGCGTGTGTGTGTGTGTGTATGATTATTAAATGCATTCTACTTTTATTTGTTTTCCAAGCACGACAAATCATTGTGACTGTGCAGGCAGAGATTTTTTGTTTTACTGCTTGAATTTTTTCTACAAATTCGTTTTGGCAGGGGATTTTAGGGGGCGGTTGTTTCTAGGGGTATTTTCTCTTTTTTTTTTTTTGAGGGGGGTGGGCTCCGATGAATCGAAATTATTAAAAGGTTTGCGCATTCAAACTGATTTTTTTTTTTTTTTTTTTTTTTACAGATGCTTTAACTAGATTTCTAGAGAATTTTGTGAATGCTTTGAATTTGTTTCAGAATTTCGTGCTGTTCCTTTGTTTAGCTTTGGTAATTTTAAACACACAATATTTCAAAATAGTTTGAAATCATACAAATTACTCGTACAATTTACCATAAAAATAAAACTGTGTCTTTGAATGAACTTTTTTCGTTGATGGATAAAATACATTAAAATTCCTTCCCTAATAATAAAAAAAAAATCAATGAACATGAACTTTTGAATGAAATGGGAGAGTATAATAGTTCGGCAAAACAATAAAATAAGTTACTTTTCATGATATTCAAGTTTAACCCACGTCATTTCAATTGTTATGAAGATATACTAACTGAATGTGTATACGTATGCTTTTTTTTTTTTAATTCCTATTTTAGGTCAAAGCAAAATTGAACCGTCAAACAAGCTAGGTTATTTTTCATGGAAGAATTTTAAAGTCAAAAATTTTATTCTGTCTTAAGAATAACCTTGCTGGTAATTAATATTTCCTGAAACAGAAAAAAAGAAACTAATGTATGCTTATGAAGATAATTTTAGAGTAATTATTCAGAAAAATAAAAGGTAAGAATTATCATTATCTTAATTTTTGTTCATATATTTTATTGAAACGTTTGTAAATTATAGGGAAATGATACATTGTATATCAAATTCAGCCATTTTATAATTTTATGTTAATATGACTGAAAAAATATTCTTTCCACTCGCTCTTCTAAGAGCACCTCGTAATATTTATTTTATTAATAAAATGCTACAGTTAAAGTAGATAACATTGGAAGATAGTTGGTTCAGCGTTGAAATTCATAGTGGAATAACGTTAGAAAATGTAGGTTAAGCGTTGTTTTTTTACATCGAAATTACGTTTGGAAATTGTTGGTTTACTGTTGTGTTTTACATTGGAATAAAATTAGAAAATGTTGGTTAAGCGTTGCTTTTTACATCGAAATTACGTTTTTAAATGGTTAGTTTACTGTTGTATTTTACATTGGAATAACATTGGTTGAACGTTGTGTTTTTCATCGAAATTACGTTTGTAAATGGTTAGTTTACAGTTGTATTTTACATTAGAATAACGTTTGAAACTAACCAATAACCAACCGTTGGATAACCGTTTTCCGACGTACCGTTTTAAGGTACGTTCCGACGTAAGATGCCGAAGCTGGTCCAATGTAATCCCAGCTAGTACACGAACATTGACCCAACGTTATCATATTACATTATACCAGCGTCGGCATCTTACGTCGGAACGTACCTTAAAACAGTACGTTCCAATCCAATTTCCAATGTAATCCCAGCTAGCACACGAACATTGGCCCAACGTTATCATATTACATTATACCAGCCTCGGCATCTTACGTCGGAACGTACCTTAAAACGGTACGTCGGAAAACGGTTATCCAACGTTTGGTTATTGGTTAGTTTCAAACGTTATTCTAATGTAAAATACAACTGTAAACTAACCATTTACAAACGTAATTTCGATGTAAAATACAATGTTCAACCAATGTTATTCCAATGTAAAATACAACAGTAAACTAACCATTTAAAAACGTAATTTCGATGTAAAAAGCAACGCTTAACCAACATTTTCCAATGTTGTTCCAATGTGAAACACAACAGTAAAAATTTCCAAACGTAATTTCGATGTAAAAAAAACGCTTAAACCTATATTTTCTAATGGTATTCCACTATAAATTTCAACACTCAACCAACTATCTTCCAGTGTTATCTACTTTAACTGTAGCATTTCATTAATAAAATAAGTATTACCCCAGCTAGCACACGAACATTCGGCCAACGTTAGCTTATTACGTTAGACTTATGTCGGCCTCTTACGTTAGAACATACGTTAAAGTGCACCGTCGGAAAACGGTTATCCAACGATTGGTTTCCAACGTTGTCTCAACATTTTTCCAGCGCTGTTCCTACGTAAAATGCAACGGTGAACCAACCAATTCCAAACGTTATTCCAATGTAAATTACAACAGTTAAACAACACTTCTTAACATTATCCCAATATAAATTTCGACGCTTATCCAACAATTTTCCAACGTTAGCTGCAACGTTAGACTGATTATTTTCCGACGCTATTCTAATGAAAAATCAACATTTAAGTGACTATTTCCCAATGTTATTGAAATTTAATATGCGCAACCTTAATAGTGTGCTACCTCAGATTGCTTTCCAGCCTATTTCATTTGAATTTTTTATTATTTTCCCTCATCAAATCAATATACTTTACCAAATATATATCAAATCATTATTATTTTACAAGCGTAGAAATAGAAATACTAAAAATTAAAAAAATATGCTGAAGCATGGAAATTCTTATATGCTAAAATAAATTAAAATATAATAGAGAAATAGTTGCATCATGTATAGTTCCTATAATTTATGTGACTTTTTGCCCTTTGTGACATCATAACCTTTATTGCTACCTCTGATTGCTCTCAAACCTGTTTCATTTAAAGTTTTTACTATTTTCACTCATTACATCAATATATTGTTTCAAAGAGTAAAAATGCTAAAAAAAAAAAAAAAAAAAAAAAAAAAAAAAAAAAAAAAAACGCAATTTATCATTTCCCTATCATTTACAAACGTTTCAATAAAATATGAACAAAAATTAAGATATTTATAATTCTTACCTTTTATTTTTCTGAATAATTACTCGAAAATTATCTTCATAAGCATACATTAGTTTCTTTTTTCTTTTTCAGGAAATATTAATTACCAGCAAGGTTATTCTTAAGACAGAATAAAATCTTTGACTTTAAAATTCTACCATGAAAAATAACCTAGCTTGTTTGAAGGTTCAATTTTGCTTTGACCTGAAATAAGAATAAAAATTAAAAAAAAAAAAAAAATCATACGCATACACATTCAGTTAGTAAATCTTCATAACAATTAAAATGACGTAGATTAAACTTGAATATCATGAAAAGTACTTATTTTATTGTTTTGCCGAACTATATTATACTCTCCCATTTCATTCAAAAGTTCATGTTCATTGATTTTTTTTTTTCATTTTATTATTATGGAAGGAATTTTAATGTATTTTATCCATCAACGAGAAAAGTTCATTCAAAGACACAATTTTATTTCTATGGTAAATTGCACGTGTAATTTGTATGACTAGCAAACTGTTTTAAAATATTGTGTGTTTAAAATTACCATCAAGGTTAAGCAAAGGAACAACACGAAATTCTGAAACAAATTCAAAGCATTCACAAAATGTTCCAGAAAACTAGTTAAAGCATCTATCAAAAAAAAAAAAAAAAAATCAGTTCGAATGCGCAAAAATTTTAAGAATTTCGATTCATCGGAGACCCCCCAAATCGGGAGTCTCCCCCCCCCCCGTTAAAAAAAGAGAAAATTTATTGAAAGAAAGAAATACAGTTGGAAAAATGAATTGATTTACTTTGGAAGACTTGAACTTATTGCGAGGATTGAAATTCGCAGTGAGCAAGTACGACACGTGTGAATGTGTATGTGACCCTGGAATGAAAAGAAAATGGCTATGCGCACTCCTCCCTCACCCCTTTCAAACCCTGGGTCTCAACAAGACTGCAGAGGCGGGGGGGGGAGGCCTTATGGGACGCATTTACGCACGCTTCGCAGAACGCGCAAATCAGCAACGAGCATGCAATGAATGGGCATAAATGTGAAACAGGTTTGAAGGTTAGAAATAAGTTGGGAATGCGTTTAGTCGGATATAGGTTGGTTTTAAACCATCCTCCGATGCTTTGAATGATCGAATGAGCGTATGAAAAAAACCAATATCTAACCAAAACATATTTCCAACCATTGCGATGCATTTTCAACCTTTCTCCAACGTAAATCCGATGGTTTGTGCTACCTGGGACGAGGTGCTCTTAGAAGAGCGAGTGTAAAGAATAATTTTTCAGTCATATTAACATAAAATGATAAAATGGCTGAATCTGACATACAATTTATTATTTCTCTATCATTTACAAACGTTTCAATAAAATATGAACAAAAATTAAGATATTGATAATTCTTACTTTTTATTTTTCTGAATAATTACTCGAAAATTATCTTCATAAGCATACATTAGTTTCTTTTTTTCTTTTTCAGGAAATATTACCAGCAAGTTATTCTTAAAACAGAATAAAATTTTTGACTTAAAAATTCTGCCATGAAAAATAACTTAACTTGTTTGAAGGTTCAATTTTGCTTTGACCTGAAATAATAATTAAAAAAAAAAACATACTTATACACATTCAGTTAGTAAAATCTTCATAACAATTAAAATGACGTGGGTTTTAAACTTGAATATCATGAAAAGTACTTATTTTATCGTCTTGCCGAACCATTATATTCTCCCATTTCATTCAAAAGTTCATGTTCATTGATTTTTTTTTTTTTTTCATTTTATTATTAGGGAAGGAATTTTAATGTATTTTATCCATCAACGAGAAAAGTTCATTCAAATACACAATTTTATTTCTATGGTAAATTGCACGTGCAATTTGTATGATTAGCAAACTATTTTTAAATATTGTGAGTTTAAAATTACCGAAGCTAAACAAAGGAACAACACGAAATTCTGAAATAAATTCAAAGCATTCACAAAATTCTCCGGAAAAATAGTTAAAAGCATTAAAAAAAAATCAGTTCGAATGCGCAAAAATTTTAAGAATTTCGATTCATCGGAGCACCCCCCCCCCCAAAAAAAAAAAGAGAAAATACCCCTAGAAACCACCTCTCCCTAAAAACCCCTGCATGGGCGCCCATATGCAAAGTTGTAAGGGGGCTCAGATATTTTAACCATCGTTTGGCACGATATTTTCCCCATGAAAACCAATTTCAGGACAGATTACAGTCAGTAAAAGTTGACATTTTTAATAACTTATTCATTAATGGCTGGAGAAGAAATATTTTTACATTTTTGCAAAGAAAAAATGCTAAAAGCAAGGAAGTTCTAATTTCTAAGGGAGGGGGGGGCTCAAGTCCCCCTTGCCCCCCTATATGGGCGCCCTTGAAAACCTGCACAAACGCATTTGTAGAAAAAATTCAATCAGTTTAAAACGAAAAAATCTGGGCCTGCACAGCCACAATGTTCTGTCGTGCTTGGAAAACAAATAAATATAGAATGCATTTGATAATCACACACACACACACACAAAGTGTTTTATCTTAGTTCTAAATTTATTGAAAGAAAGAAAAATAGTTGGAAAAATGAATTGATTTACTTTGGAAGACTTGAGTATTTGCGAGGATTGAACACTCGCCGTGAGCAAGTACGACACGTGTGCATGTGTACCCTGGACAGGGTTGCCAGATTTTTGAAGCAGAAAAATACTACACCTCCTCTGAAAAAATACTACAAAATACTACATTTGGCGCCATCTACATTACATTTTATAAAACTACAGTATTACCAAATACATATATGTATATGAATCTTAACACTGATAGATAGATATATTTATTTGTTTCATTTTTCCTGTTCCACTACATTTTTACTTGTTTTACCGCTTTTTTTCTTCAAATTGGCAACATTTCTGCTTTGTTTTTAAATATTTAAACTTTGTAATTTGTTTTGTCTCTCTTTTTTTTCGAAATAAAAAAAAAATCACATATAAACCATATTTTAGCGAAATACTACAAAAAATACTACGCCCCTAATTTGGGGCGAAAAAATACTACCGTAGTATCAAAAATACTACGTCTGGCAACCCTGACCCTGGAATGAAAAAGAAAATGGCTATGCCCCCGGCGCACTCCTCCCTCACCCCTTTCAAGTCCTGGGTCTCAACAAGACTGCAGAGGTGGGGGGGGATATGAGACGCATTACGCGCGCTTCGCAGAACGCGCAAATCAGCAACGAGCATGCAATGAATGGGCATAAATGTGAAACAGGTTTGAAGGTTAGAAATAAGTTGGGAAAGCGTTTAGCCGGATATAGGTTGGTTTTAAACCATCCTCCGATGCTTCGAATGATCGGATGAGCGTATGAAAAAAACCAATATCTAACCAAAACATATTTACAACCATTGCGATGCATTTTCAACCTTTCTCCAACGTAAATCCGATGGTTTGTGCTACCTGGGTTCTTGAATGAAGGTATCCGACAGAACAGTCTGGACACGTACACGAAAAGAACGATGTTTCAGAAAATTGGAGATAAAGATGGGTAAATTACCTCGCAACCCATACTCGTGCAGGGTTTTGAGGATCCCATATCTCCAGGTACGGTCATATGCTTTTTCAATATCGAAAAATACGCTCACAAAATGTTTTCGCTTGAGAAATGCTTCTCTTACGGATGTTTCGAGAAGCAATAGGTTGTCTGCTGTGCATCTGCCATGCCTGAATCCACTTTGATATGAAGATAGCAGATGGTGCGACTCCAGAATGTACATCAGCCTGGCGTTGATCATCCGCTCCATCACTTTACAGAGGCAGCTTGTAAGAGCTATAGGTCTATAGCTCTCAGGTTTTTCAGGTTGTTTGTTTGGCTTAAGGATAGGAATTACTATTGCTTGACTCCAGGATTTTGGGAATTTGTGTTCAGAATAAATTCTATTAAAAAGTTGCAAAATATTTTCTAATGAGGACCTGCTTAGGTTTTTTAACATACTATTGTGAATTTCATCTGTGCCTGGTGATGTGTTTTTTGATTTTTGCAAAGCAATATGTAGTTCTTGAAAGGTGAATTTTGTGTTATATTGATTGAAAATGTTTGAACTAAAATCCAGAACTCTGTGTTCCTTGCCTGATTTGATAGTTAAAAAATTTGTGCAATATTTATTTGCATTGGAGACTTCTGCCAAGTGAGTCCCCATGCAGTTAGCAACCTCTTTGTGATTAGATAAAATATTGCCGTTTTCTTCTAGAATGGGAGCGCAAGGTGTATTATGGTTGCCAGCGATCTTTTTTATTTTACTCCATACAGTCTTGGATGGAGTGGACGTCGTAATTGTGCTGACGTAGACCTGCCACGACTCCCGCTGGCTCCTCCGTCGACTCCTTCGAGCTTCAGCACGAGCTTGTTTAAGTGCCACGAGATTTTGTGTGGTTGGATAACGACCATGCCTTTTTTTGTTGCTTATGAGCCTCCTGACAATCAAAGTTCCACCATGGCTTAGGAAATTAGATCCTGCCTTTAGTGGTTTTTGGTATAACAACGTTAGCTGCGTTTAAGATAATGTCGGTTACTCGCTTTACCGCTACATCAATATCAATATCAGTCACGTCTTCCGATGTAATTTCTGCCAACTTGGCAAATGCTGCCCAATCAGCTCGATCATTGCGAAGACGACCTTGCTGATGCTGCTGATGGCTGTAGCGTCCAATACAAGTTATTTTGATTGGAAAGTGGCCACTGGTGTATGGACCACCCTGCACCTGGAAATCCCAAAGTGGCAGAAAGGAAGGTGAGGATATTGCAAGATCGATGGCATGGTAGGTTTGCGTAGGAAGGTGGAAATAGGTATTTTCACCGTTGTTAAGAACACATAGATCGTTGTCTTCAATAAAGTTTTCAATTATTAAACCTCTGCTGTTGGAGTCTGAACTCCCCCAGAGAGGATTATGGCCATTAAAATCCCCCAAGAGGATAAATGGGGGTGGTAGGTAATCTACAAGTGTTTGCAATTCCACGCCTTTCAAGTCGAAAGAAGGTGGAATATATACAGAACAGATTGTAAACAGCGAGTGAAGGTGAACGCGCGCAGCTACTGCTTGCTGGGATGTGTTGATATTGAGCTGGCTGGATGCATAATCATTAGCGATTAGCAATGCCACTCCTCCACAACGTCGGTCACCTGACAAGCAGTCTTTGCGGTATATGTCAAAACTTTTCAATCTCGATTTATCAACAGGGGAAAGAAATGTTTCTTGTAGATAGAATATGGTCGGTTGATGATATTCGACAAGATCTTTGATGTCTGTGACATTTTGCGAGTAACTCTGACAATTCCAAGAAAGGATATTCAGAGCCATGGAGAGAAGAGGAAGAAAGAACCGGTCTAGGAAGATTGGGCGCCGGGAACTTTGGGCGCCGAGTATTGTGGGCGCCGGGAACTTTGGGTGCCGAGCATTTTGGGCGCCGGGAACTTTGGGCGCCGAGCATTTTGGGCGCCGGCAACTTTGGGCGCCGAACATTTTGGGCGCCGGGAACTTTGGGCCCGGAGCATTTTAGGCGCCGGGAACTTTGGGAGCCGAGCATATTGTACCCAGTATTCCCGAGGCCAAAAATGCTCGGCGCCCAATGTTTCCGGCGTCCAAAATGCTCGGCGCCCAATGTTCCCGGCGGCGAATTTTGAAACGCTCTCAATGCTTACGTTACGGTAGCTACCGGTAAGTTAATCACGTGACAGCTAATGATCACGTGCTCCCAGAGCCCGATCATTCTGATTTTGGACGTGGGGCACATTTCTATTTCAGGGCCCCCCTACGGCCTGACTAAGGTTTTTGAAGACACTGGGCTTGAAATTAATTTTCATAGTGCCCCTCTCTCTCCATTCTTTATAATGAAGCAATAAAATATTTCGATACTTGTGTACACCAGGGCGGGATTTGGAAGTGTGGAGGCCCCAGGGCAATGAAGGAAGAAGCCCCTAACCTGGGTTCGAAAAGATCATCATATTTTCAAAAATATCCAGTGCTTTGATATATATCCGAATATTTTGATATATATGTATATAGCCGATATTTTTGATCAGCAAATTTTCAAAAAGAGGATATTTTGTAAAAATTTTATTGTAGGAGCTCCTTTGTTCTGGAGGTCCCGCGGCAGTAGCCCCGCTTGCCCTCCCCTAAATCTGGCCCTGATTAACACAGCCATGCTAAATTTGGTGGTACTTCATATCACAATATAGAATATACAATGTACCTTCAATTTAACAATACCCGATTTAACAATTTCCTCACTTTGATGATACATTTCACTGGTCCGCATTTAACTGCATTGAATGTCTAAGCTCCTTTATTTTACAATTACTTGATCCAGTCCCTTGACAATTGTTAAATCGAAGTTATACTGTACATTCAAGAAGTAAAAGAGGCATAGCATACTATAATTACATAAGTTAAACTTCTCTCGTTGCAGTAAACCGTTAATATCAAAATTAGATATAACTTTTAATAGTAAATACAGGAGTGGTTTTGGGATTTGCAAAAGAGATATTTATTAACAAATTAAAGATTTTTTCCTTGTTTTCGCGTTTGCAAAAATATCAATGATATCATTGTAATCAAGATTCTGAGTAAAATCATTATTTAAGCATAATAATGCTAAGGATGATAGTTTATCTTGCTGCAAAAAAGATCGCAAAGGAGATTTCATTCTTTTTAACAATGAAAATGATCGTTCTGCAGTGCAACTGGTTATTGGCATCGTTAAAAAAATGCGTATAATCGTCTCAACATTTGGAAACCCTGAAGAGAGGTATGTATTAACTTGTAGTTGTTTCAAAATGTCCATAACTTTGTCTTCTTTTTCAATAAAACTACTGAATTGCAATAATTCATTTGGGAAATCTGGTTCTAAATCGTTGGCATAATCACATTGCAAAGACTTTGCCTCCTCATAAAGATTTGGGTTATCTTTTAAATTGAACAAACACGAAAATTCCTTGGCAAGGATGTCATAGGGTTCTTTTCTTGTAACAAGTTCAGTTATTAAACTGTCACACAAAACATAATGACACGTTTTTATAAACCTATCACGAGGTTGAAATTGAACTTCAGGATTACTGGTATCATCAAGACATCTACTTCTCGGGGTAACTTTTTTTCTTGTTTCTTTATAGGAAAGTGGCTCAGAAAGTATATCCATTGCTTCTTTTTCATACAAATCATAATTTTCACGCACATATTGAATAAACTCAATTAATGAATCAAATAGAGAACCAAACACACTAATGTTTGCAGAGGGATCTTGTAAAATCTTGCTTGTTTGATTGATTCGCTGTAGAACTGTATCCCAAATAACCGTATTTAGTAACATTTCTGATTTTATCAATTTTTTATGCAGAGATGCAGCTTCCAATCTGGTACTTGCTTTTTGTTCTTGATCATTAGTAATTTCTAACAGAATGCAAATTATTTCAGGATAATTTTTTCTCAAGGCCTTAGTTGCTTCAGCATTGGCACACCATCTTGTTGAAGAACAATTCTTTAAGGTTTTTTTCATCGTTAAACGATTATGTAACAATTGCCATCTATGGGTAGATTTTGAAAAAAAATTATACAGTTCCTGAAGAAGAGAGAAAAATTTTAAAACAGTTGTGCACGACTCTACAGCGTGAACTCCAACAAGATTAAGAGAATAAGCACCACAAGGTATAAATTTTGCTAGGGGACTAATTTCTTTAATCCTTGCTTGTAATCCTGTATACTTCCCAGCCATGTTTGAAGCGTTGTCATAGCTTTGACCTCGACATAAATTTATATCAAGATTTAGTTTCTTCAAAGTCGAAAGTATTGTGTCAGTTAAATATTCAGCATCATGTCCATATATAGGAATGAATTGAATAAATCTTTCAATGGGACTATGTCCCACATCAATATACCTTAAAACAAGGCAAAGTTGATCTAAATGGGTTATATCAGGAGTTGAGTCAAGAATAATAGCAAAATATTTTGCAGCTTTTACTTCTTTTAAAATTTGATCCAACACTTTCTTCGCCATTAAGTGTACAAATTCATCAACGCTAGAGGAAGACATGTAATTTGTATATCCTCTTCCTGGATTGCCATACTTTTCCAAATGCCCAGCAAGAAAAGGATCAAATTTGGAAATAAGCTCAAGGCATCCTAAAAAATTGCCATTGTGAATCGAGCCTATTGTTTCGTCACTACCGAAAAAGGGCATGCCTCTTGACGACAAAAATTTAACAGTTTCTGTAACTCTAACGAGAACTGCTCTCCAATATACAACTTCATTTTTATATTTTTCGATTATAACGAAATCTATTCTTCCAGATATTTTTAATCGTTGAGCCATTTTGATTAAGCAATCCCTATGTGGAAGTGAATTTTCATGTTCCGATAATCTTATGGAAACATGTTTCCAATCATTAAAGCCAGAGGTGGCTAGTTTACTTACATTTGAAGCAAACAGTTTGCAAACCCAACAAAATAAACTTTTGCTGGATGGAGATAACACAAGCCAGTCTCTTAGTGTTTTATCACCATTTTGTTTCTGGCGGTAGAAGTTATTTTCTGTCAAAAATCGTCTTTTGCCAGAAATTTCTCTGACGGTTTCAGAGAGCTTTTCAGTATTTTGTTTAGGAGGATTGTTGATAAAGTACCATATTATCATTTATGTTTTTCCATGTTGCAGGATCTTCATTTAAAAAAAGTTGCATGTCTTCGTTCATACATTCATTAGTATCCACAGGTTCAGTTATATTATTTTGTTTCTTGTTAATATTATCTGATGAATCCAACGTGGCAGGATCTTCGTTTACAGAAAGTTGCATGTCTACAGTCATAGTTTCTGAAACATTCACACATTCGGTAAAATTATTTTCTTCTTTTTCCTCAATTATAAGAGATGAATTCAACGTAGAAATACTGTGAACATCACTCGTTTCATTTGTAGAGTCAACAGCACAATCAATTTTTGCAGAGCTTTTATCAGCATTGGATTCAGTTTTTTGGGTAAAATCCATCATGAATTGAGCCATCTTTTTATTTTGCTCATTTTTAGTTCTTATCAATTTTCGTTTCAAACAGCCAGATTTTTGTTTTGGCTGTTGATATGACATTGTTATTCAAAGGGAAACAAAGCAAATAGAAAAGCATTCATACACGCGACTCCGGCCGGTCCTGATTATTCGTTTAATCAAAACATGATTGATTGATTGATGAAGAGAGGTAGGTTATGGGTTACGTTCGTATAGCGCAACCGGTCGACCGGCGGTTAATTCCGAATTCGTTCGAATAGGAGTCCCTAAATGAAAACGTAGTTAAGGGGATTTTGGGCCCCTCTGAAATTTAAGAGGAGGGGCCTGTGCCCCGCGTGCCCCTGCGGTAATCAGGCTCTGCGTGCTCCAATCAACTGCTTTGAATGGTAACTGATTGATCATAGAACGCTGCGGCTAGTAACCGGTCGACCAGTGAGGTTCGTCGAACTCAAGGAATGCTTGCGTTCGACGAGCTCAACTGGTAGATACCGGTTAATCGATCACGTGACATCTAATGATCACGTGCTTCAATCAACTAATCAACATATTAATACGGTAACCGGCATAGGCGTCGGAACCGGGGGAGCTGAGGGAGCTTGAGCTCCCCCTGGAATATTTCAGACCGGCTTAGCTCCCCCCGGAAAATTCTTGCGCTGCTGCTTTTTGCCGTGCATTGTTTACCTCAAACCTGATTTCAAAAATGTGATCTGCCTTTTTTGGGAATTTCTACCCAATGAGCAACAAAAGCAGTGAGCAGACGGAGTGGTCAGTGCACTTGAATTCACCTTCACCTTTTTTTCACTGTTTAAACACTCATGATTGCTGAAATGCGGGGAAAAGTGGACTCTACTCCGCGGCCTGCGAAAATCAGTACCAGTCACAGTCAGAAGCGTAGCATAACCAAACTTTCTTTTGGGTAAAACCGAACATTTTTTAACGAAAAGAAAGTATTCAGTGTTTAGTACAAATCTATGACAAGCGTCAGTCAAGTAAAAAATGAATACGTAAATAAACATAACTTCATAGGGGCTGCCAACATTTTTAAATTTCTTTTTTTCTTTTTCTTTTCTTTTCTTTTTTTTTTGTAAAAATATCATCATGAAAATAGTGATTAAGTAGAGAAAAATATATGTGCCACCAAAATACATTTTAATTAGAGAAAAAGTTGAAATAGAGTAAGGCGAGATTAAAAAATGTCATGACTAGTCACACCACTACTAGTGTGCTAGTTCTAAGTGTTTAAACGCAAAAGGCGAAATCAAACGCAAATTTTATAGCGATGTTCTGGAGACATGACATCCAAAACAAAAGAAAGTGTAAAAACTAAGATAAGTCTAAACTACCAAAAAACTCAAAATGTTAAAAGTTTTTTTTTTTTTTTGACGGGGGCCGCAAACACTTGTATTTCAAACAAATAAAAATATAAGGCTAGAAATTGAAAATTTCATTATGGAAAAATCAAAACACTCAAATAATTTTGGAAATGAATAGCAGCTGAAAGCGAAGACACATTGGCTTGGTTGGATAAAGCAGCGTGCTAATGAGGGAAAGGGTGGGAGTTCAAATCTGGGCCGAAAAATATCGTTTTAATGGGTTTTTGTTTTTCAGCAGAATTTTAATCCAAGTTTCCACTAATATGCAAAATTCTAAGCTGTATATCTGTTGTTGTTAAAATCAGGAAACAAAACATTGATTTTAAGAGGGTAAATCGAAGTTTGACTTTGCAGAAGGATAAATTTCAATTTATTTTGCTGCTTTACTACGCATTGCTTTGGTCTATAGCATCTCGAGGTTGCATTGAAATCAGAAAATTCTTCCTCTGAACTCGAATGCTTCGCGTGGGTCAACTAGTCATCTAAAATTGCGTTTCTGGAATTTCATTATCGGAAAATTGCTGAAGACGGATCCCGAACCTCTCCTCCCAGTAACATAGCCAACTATCATCTAAAACTGCGTTTTGACAACTAACTTCGAAAATTTTATTAATGAGCTTCAGCCTCCCCCCCCCCCCCTCCACCTCCGCCAATATAATTTAAAATAATCTTAAATTTCGTTCAAGGTCTTACCTTTCAAATAATTACTGGGGTAAAGCACTCGAAAACTCACCCCTAACATCATTAAAAGTCAAATAAAATTGTTTTTGGAGCTCCAATTTGGAAAATTTTCCAGTCTTCATAACGATATCAAAGATGGCACACAGCTGCGTTTCTTAGATTGTTCATTTTCGACAAATTTCTGGGAGGGGGGCCCCGGATTTCTCCTCTAATTAACATCTCCGAATAATGTCTAAAACTGCGTTTTCAGAACAACAATTTTGAAAAATTTGCAGGAAGAATCCTAAAATACCAACCTCCTTAACGTAATTAGAGAAAAAATATAAAATTTTTCAAGTTTCAATTTCGAAAAATGCCGAGGAAAACGCTACCAGGCCACTTTTCAGCCCTAGCATTAACAAAGATCATCTAGAATACATTTTTAAGACCACACAAATTAGAAAAAACATCCTATTCTTTATTTTAGGGCTAATTTCTTTATAATTCTGGAACAAAAGATTAAGTGTCTAGCAAGCTTGGAGTGATGAGTCAGTTTGGCATTTAAATATGAATAGCATGGGTGCTCCAGACATAACTAAAAAAGATTGCTAAGATTGTTTATACTTGTTCAAATAATTTCAACTTTCCAAAAACTTATCTCATTTTAAGTTATCTGACCCCTCAGATTATACTTTACGAAGTTACAATTATTCTTGTTTTTTTGCTTTCTAAATTACGGTTTTTTCGTCACTTACAGATACATTTTCATGACAAAATTGTTACTTTTCATCTGCTATTGCATAAAAAAACCCCAACAATATTATTATACTAATATTTTATAGTTTCTATCAAAGACTATTACAAAAACTTATCTGAACAATATAATATATAACGAACACTTCATTTTAACACATTTTCAACGTTCTGTTTCTCCGCCCTCCTGTTTCATCTATTCGCCTTTTTCTAGTTCTCAGAAAATAAGAAATTCTTCTAAATGCTACGCTGTCGAAGCCTCCCCTTTCCTCCAAAATTATTACAGAGCACCTCAAATTTTGTTTTCAAGGCTCCGATTCCTTCAAAATTATCGGAAGAGAGTCCCTGCATACCTTGCCATCCAACAACATGGGAGATTATGTAATGTTCCGTTTTTGGGACTTCAATTTAAAACGAGCTGATGTGTGCATCACATGACTTCCTTTTACACCAATTTAATGCTATTTCCCTATTATTGCAATTTTAATGGGATTCTCTCTCTAACTATCACTAGCAATGGCCACATTGAAAGCAGATTTAAAAAAAAAAAAAAAATCGCCAAATTTTTCGCCAAGTTGGCGACAAAACTTGGCAACCAAAAGACTGGCGATATATCGCCAAGTGACCGCCAAATTATAACACCACTTGAGTTTGCATCGAAATTAACAATGATTTCCCCCCAAAAAGGTGCAAAAGACCCCTTTAGAAACACCCGAATGCAACCAAAATAGGAGGTGCACAACTAGACCCCACTACGAGTCTATGTACCAAATTTCAACTTTCTAGGACATACCATTTTTGAGTTATGCGAGATACATACGCACATACGCACATACGCACATACACACATACGCACATACATACAGACGTCACGAGAAAAGTCGTTGTAATTACCTCGGTGATGGTCAAAATGGATATTTCGCGTGTCTATACATTCTTAGGCACTTTTCCGCATGTGGTCGAATCGAAAAAAAAACTCAACATTCATTTGGGGGTGAGCAAAATGGAAATTAAGGGCGATTTTTGAGTGAAAATTTTTTCGCGAATACAATACTTCCTTTTTTGTAAAAGGAAGTAAAAATTGCTGGGCCCTTAAGAGCCATTAATTTGAAATTCAGACAAAAAACGGAAATTTTGTCAGTGACCATTTTTGATTTTCCTAATTTTTTTATATCTCAAAGTAGGCCATAAGAAGTAAACATTCTGAAATTTTTACCTTTCCAAAAATTTTTTTTCGCTCGTTAAAAATTCCCAAAGTTTGACATTTTGCAGCGCTTTTTAGAAAAATTCTAAAAGTCGCAATTCAGTGCGCTTTAGCTCTTTACAGAAACACCACCCCACGGTTATGTTTATATTTATTGGTTGTACTGTATCTAGTAATGACGACTTCATAGTTATTTTGGTTGGGGGTTGTTGCTTTCTTCAGATAAGGGGTCGCAAAGTATGGATTTTATCCGTTTTCGCGCAAGTTGAACCTGCGTTATTTCCCCCAAAAAGCCACTCCCCGAAAAAAATGTAACATATACTGAAAATTTATACTATGAAGAGAGTAAATGACACAAAATTTGTTTGAGGTTTAATTTTTTTTAGGAGAAAAATGCCCTGATATATTTCAAATTATCAAAAATTGTGCTTTTTTGATCACAATTAACTCAAAACAGCATCACTAAGAAAAAAAACCTTTTATATATTATGGTACCTGGCTATGTGTAAAACATCATGAAAAAGAAAGCAGCATGGGATCTCTTCTTGTTTTCCAGAAAATAACTTTTTTTGTAGCTCATTTTATGCGTTTTCTCGTACGTAAAACGTGTGTCCAGTATGCAGATTAGATCTTCTAAAACTTTAAGGATGTAGTAAGAATGTATATATGTGTGTACAGAGAAAGAAAAAGACTAGTAATACTTTATTTTTCTGATTTTTACAAATTGATGTTATTTTAATTGCAGGTAATTCAGAAAACGATAAATCGATATCATATATATATATATATATATATATATATATATATATATATATATATATATATAGATATATATAGATTTATCGTATCAATCCCAAAATAATTCTTTCTTATTTATGTCCGTAGCAATGGAAGAAATATCATGAACAATATCTGTTTCACTTTCCTCTAAATGCCTTTTTTACTTCCTTTTACAAAAAAGGAAGTATTGTATTCGCGAAAAAAATTTCACTCAAAAATCGCCCTTAATTTCCATTTTGCTCACCCCCAAATGAATGTTGAGTTTTTTTTCGATTCGACCACATGCGGAAAAGTGCCTAAGAATGTATAGACACGCGAAATATCTATTTTGACCATCACCGAGGTAATTACAACGACTTTTCTCGTGACGTCTGTATGTATGTGCGTATGTGTGTATGTGCGTATGTGCGTATGTGCGTATGTATCTCGCATAACTCAAAAATGGTATGTCCTAGAAAGTTGAAATTTGGTACATAGATTCGTAGTGGGGTCTAGTTGTGCACCTCCCCTTTTGGTTGCTTTCGGATGTTCCTAAGGGGGTCTTTTGCACCTTTTTGGGGGGAAATCATTGTTAATTTCGATGTAAACTCAAGTGGCGTTATAATTTGTCGGACACTTGGCGATATATCGCCAGTCTTTTGGTCGCCAAGTTTTGTCGCCAACTTGGCGACAAATTTGGCGGAGTTTTTTTTTTTTTTTTTTTTGGTTTCAATTTGGCCATTGTTGGTGATATTTAGAGAATAAATATTGAATCACATTAAAATAGCGAATAATGGGGAATTGACATTAAATTGGAGTAAAAGGAAGTCATGTGATGCACACATCAGCTCGTTCTATGCCATCTTCAAATACGTACCTCTAAAAGGCTGTCGGTTATTGATAAATCAGTATTATCCGCTTTTTTTTTTCCTTTGTACATCGGTTAAAAGCAGCTTCAATTTGACTTTTTGTCAGATATTCGTTCGGTTGGAATATTTTTATGTCTTCAATCATCTCTATTCTCATTGCATGTACTGCAACAAAAGAGAAAACAAAGAAGAAAACATTTTGGAAATCTCATGTGAGGGGTGGGCTCTCCCAACTCGTAAAAGTACACAATTT
The DNA here is from genome assembly GCF_026930045.1 of Uloborus diversus. Taxonomy (NCBI): domain Eukaryota; kingdom Metazoa; phylum Arthropoda; class Arachnida; order Araneae; family Uloboridae; genus Uloborus; species Uloborus diversus. The sequence continues at coordinate 28,183,263 of NC_072733.1, read as the reverse complement.
TCATTGAAACAAATAGAATTTCTTTATGAAAAGTTCCTTTATGGTAAAAAACCGGCAGAAAACAGACGTCCGACCAAGTAGAACATGCAATGAGAACAGAGATGATTGAAGACATAAAAATATCCCAACCGAACGAATATCTGACAAAAAGTCAAATTCAAACTGTTTTTAGCTGATATCCCAAGCAAGAAAAAGCGAATAATACTGATTTATCAAGAACTGACAGCCTTTTAGAGGTATTTGAAGATAACATAGAAAATAGACATTTAGAGGAAAGTGAAGCAGATATTGTTCATGATATATATATATATATATATATATATATATATATATATATATATATATATATATATATATATGATATGGATTTATCGTTTTCTGAATTACCTGCAATTAAAATACCATCAATTTGTAAAAATCAGAAAAATAAAGTATTACTAGTCTTTTTCTTTCTCTATACACACATATATACATTCTTACTACTTCTACATTTTGAAAAATATCAGGGCATTTTTCTCCTAAAAAAAATTAAACCTCAAACCAATTTTGTGCCATTTACTCTCTTCACAGTATAAACTTTCAGTATATGTTACATTTTTTTCGGGGGGGGGGTGGCTTTTTGGGGGAAATAAGGCAGGTTCAACTTGCGCGAAAACGGATAAAATCCATACTTTGCGACCCCTTATCTGAAGAAAGCAACAACCCCCAACCAAAATAACTATGAAGTCATCATCGCTAGATACAGTACAACCAATAAATATAAACATTACCGTGGGGTGGTGTTTCTGAAAGAGCTAAAGCGCACTGAAACGCGACTTTTAGAATTTTTCTAAAAAGCGCTGCAAAACGTCAAACTTTGGGAATTTTTAACGAGCGAAAAAATTTTTTTGGAAGGCTAAAAATTTCAGAATGTTCACTTCTCATGACCTACTTTGACATATAAAAAAATTATAAAAATCAAAAATGGTCACTGTTACACCTTGTCTGAACTTCAAAATAATGGCTCTTAACGCCAACAAATATGATCCACAGTCGCGTGTTTTAGCGATTACAATTTCGAAAAAATTAACGAGAAGGAACCTCTGAACCTTTTCTGATAACACCATTGAAAAACGCTCTCTAGTAGGACTTCAAGTTTAAAAGTTTCCAAAGTAGAGCCCTAGTACAGTCTTTTCCTCTGACATCATTGAAGGTTGTCTACAATTACGTTTAAGACTTCAAAATCGAAATATTGGGCGGGAGATGTAAATCGATTCGAAAAATCGATCGAGGACAATCCTTCGAGTCATATTTTCACTGAAGTCAACAAATATGGTATACAATCGCGTTTTTAAGGCATTAATTTCGAAAAATTTTCAGGGAAGATATTCAAAACTTTTCTCCCCTTAACATTACCGAAGATCGCCTAAAAATTCATTTTTAGAACAAGAATTCGGAAAAATTTCCGGGGGAGGATCCCCGAAACTCCTCTATTTCTACGTGCTCATCATCGAGTACTGACTGATCTTCTTACAAAACCAGAAGTTTTATCACCTCATTCTCTCCACAAACAATTGATACAAGATAAAAAAAAAAAAAGAGATGGAAGCTTCGAAGCTAATTTCATACGTAGAAAAAAAAATTAAAGTCCCCCCCCCCACCAATTATTTTAAGGGGCCACTGCTTCTGCCCCTTACATACCAGACACATAATGTGTCCCAGCTCCCCCTACTTCTACAAAGTTCCTACGCCTCTGGTAACCGGTTGATGATAGAACGCAGCGGGTAGTAACCGGTTACTCAGTGGTCGACCGGTTAGGATTGCCGAACAAAACCAATTACAGTACATTGGCGGAATGAGAGATAAAAACGAGCGCGTTCTATTAAACAGCATGGTAACCTGGATACATTAAAGCAACCCCGAGTAAAATGTAAACAGAGCCGCCCCTTTAAATTGTGAGGTAGAAATTGCAATGCGAAATATTGCTGTTTAAAGTTTTAGTTCGTTTTAATTTCACGATTTACTGTTTTTTTGTGTTGTGAAACATTTCCGTTTTCGTAGGGTTTCTTCTGAATCTTAATTTACGTCTGTATTGTTTCGGAAAATTCTGCTTGCTGTAAACATTCGCAATAAACTCACATTGAAAGAGACACAGAACAGATTTTAACATGGCAGATAATACATGCTGTTTCAAAATGAGTTTCTTTGACTGTTGATTTTTTTTATATTCTTGAGAATAGTAACTGAAATACGATCTGACTGTGCTTCTCTTATGTTGTTGATGTTTTAATTTATTGGTTTTTCTCTGAACAATATGTTGAAGATCTTGGGTAGTTCATAAAGTTTTTTAACAATAAAAATGTCGTGAGAAAATCTGTAAAAAATACTACCATTTAATGATCTAAGAAATACATTTTATCTCAGGAAAGAATATGATCCTTTTCATTTAATTTGTAATTTCACCTTCATCTGTCTCAGTTTTTAGTTTTATAAAAAAAAAATAAAAAGGGGAAAGGATGGGTGGGAAGATGTTGTCACTGCTCCTATACTCTGTGGGGCTCGTGAGAATTTGAGCGACCAGTGTCAGCCTTTGCACACTCCCCCCCCCCCCCCATTTCCTAGAAAAAATTGAAATGACACGTTTGGCTACCCCCAACTACTCGCAATCAGTAGTCATTGGCCCCAGGAACTGTAAGCTGTTCCATTTCGATTGTTTTATGCTCTGAGCTTGTGTCACTCATTAACTGTACTAAATCATTATAGTCTAATAGGTGTGAGTTCATTTGTATGCTAATGATAATAATATATTCAGAGCTCTAAAAAAAACTTTTTTTTTGGCCTTGTTAATTTTGCCTGAATGAACTGAAAATTGATAACAATTTGCAGATTGCACCAAAATCTTAATTATATTAAAATGTTCCCTATCAAAGGAGTTTACTGCAAATATTGTATAATTGACTTTGAATTCATAGCACCTGTGATAGTTAAGTTAGAGGGGGGGAGGGGAGCCAAAGTGAGTGCCATTGGCTAGTGCATTCTTGCACCCTTTGAACTTGTTCGTTTCCGTTTTTTTTCCCTTACATTCATGGCATGTGAAGCAATCCGGAAAACTTGCAGAAGGGGTTGCTATTCATATTGTATTGTAATTAACTCTGTATTTGGAGCACTTCAGAAGTGATTGTTAGTCGGGGGAAAGGGGGGGGGGGGGAGGCTCTTGAGCCAAAGTAAGCACCCTACAACTTGTGAGCCACCCATGTTTTTCTTTTTTAGGTTCAAAGCAATCCATATAAGTTTGCAGAAGGAGCTTGCAGTTTATTATTCTTGCATTATAATTAATTTTGAATTCATGGCACTGTGGAAGAGGAAGGAAAAATGGGGGAAGGGCAAGATCTGAAGCATAAGTGAGCGCAAGATATGGCACGCTTCTCCATGACATTCAATCGTCTTCTCAACTTCATACTTTGTGCAGAATAGGGAGCTGAATAAGATTCAGTGCAAAGTGTTGTGAGAGCCCATGGTGCCCCTACCAATCCTTACGCCCATATGAAGGAAGAACCTTTCAACAGAAGACATTTTGACAAAACCTTATTCTTTTCAAAGTCAAAGAGTCGGAGTCATTTTTCCTCCAATTCCTCAGCCTTGGTTACCACCTGCTTCCTCGACACTGACTGGCTTATTAGTAATGGCAGATTAAATCAATTAAATTACCTGTCTTATTGGTAAACTTGCTGCTAGTAAGTGTATTTCATTTAATGATAGTTGCTTCGAAATAAAAACTTTTTGCAATTGCTAATTAACAGTGAAATAAGAATCAAACAGATCAAAGTGATATGGCATCAAAAAAAAAAAAAAAAAAAATTGAGAGAACTACAAGAAAGGTCCGCATATCTTTCAAGATTCAAGACAGGAACTTAACATTTTGTTTGATTTCTGCTTCCAATTTGAAAGTTAATGATGATTATGAGCAAGATTTGAAGAAAAACATTTTTTTTACACCTTTGTCAATTATGCATGTATGACATCCAGAGACTGCAATTTCATCCTTGTTATGGACTCATCAGTCTGGAATGGTCAATCACCAAGCTGAAGGCAGATGTCATCTCATTGAAGCTAAGAGTGCCAACAAACCGGTAACTAAATTTAATTGAGCAAATCACAAGGGTTCACAGCAGTGGTGTGCTTCTACTAAACAATCGAAGGCAATGCATGGGTATAAAGCAGAAAGTTACCGTCCTTAAGACTGGGCTAGGGCAGAACTACATGCAATATACTGACATCAAAGTCATGATATCAAGAGACTGCAGTTTCATCATTGTTATGGGCTCATCAGTCTGAAATATTCAAGAACCGAGTTTGAGAGGCAGATACGAGACTCGTTCAGCTTGAATGAGATGATTTCCGTATGTTGCCTGTAGTTCTACCTTAGCCCTGGCTAAAAGGTGGTAAACTGCTTTATACCCATGCTTTGCTTTCAATTGACGAGTTGAACTGCACAATTGCTGGGGACTCTCGCTGGTGTGTTAATTTTAATTTAGCTACCAGTCTGTTGGCACTCTAAGCATCAATGAGATGACATCTGCCTCCAGCTTAGTTATTGACTGTTCCAGACTGATGAGTCCATAACAATGACGAAACTGTAGTCTCTGGATGTCATAACCAGGCTGTCGGTATATTGCATATCTACCTTAGCCCTGGATAACTTACTGCTGATCCAGGTTCCATACATGTTTTTCTACAACAATGTAATTGTCTTTAAAAGTTGTGCTGTAATTAAAGTCACTGAAATAATGTACTTTTTGAATACATATCTGTGCATTAAAAACTTTTCAAAAACTAATTAAAAAGTATGGCAAAAATCAAATTATCTTAGGATCCTGATTTTGCTTCATTAGTTCTTCAAAACGAAAACGTGGACACTTTAACCACTTTAATTTGGTTTTAAAAAAGTGGTTCATTACCTACAAAGTTTAAAATTAATATGAAGTGTTGATGTTCAATATTTTTCACGGATCATTCTTTTTGGAAGACCCTGCATTATGATTAATTAATTTTGTTTATTTAAGGGTGTATTCAGGGGGCTTGTCAGTGCTCCCCTCCAGCTTTTGGAAATATCGATTTTGAATTTTTTCTCTATAAAATGCAATGGTATGTACCATCCCTCCTGGAGGAACCTTTCCTTTCTAAATTCTCACTGCAGGTTTAGTTCAGGATCATATCTAATGAGTGGGTTTTTAGTGTTTTAAACCCACTCAGAAATTTTTCTAATACTATTCCAAAACTTGCTTTATTACATTTTTTCTATTTTTTTGCAGAAAAATTAAACTACAATAAACTCTCTATCATCCGCGAGTCATTTAACAAACAGGAACGTGTTTTTGCAGTAAGAAGCAGAAACGACTGTTTTTTGTCTAAAAATTGTAAATAAACTCATTTATTTTTGTTTCATTTATTTATTGTACTGTCCGACCATCACGAGAAAAGCCACTGCCGAAATGTCTGCGCCTGTCTACTGCCCTAGTAACGAGGCACGTCTCATTTTCCCAAGAGAAGCTTAATGTAGGGAAAACCCGTATGACTGCATAATGGCGAGAAGACGAGAGGCGAAATGGCCCCAGAAAGCCTTCCTGCTAACCCTTACAGAAAATGAATTAAGTCTGATTCTATATCAGTAGACGGGCTCAGACTTGATGGTGGGAGCTTTTCTCGTGAAAGACAGACAATACTTTCTACATAGTACATACACTTATTCTTTATTTATGCAAGTTCCGTTGTGCAAAAATACTAAACTTTTTTACTTTACTGTATAAATTTTCAGTTTGAGAAAAGTTTGACGCATCAATGCAACTATATTTTTGTGGGAGGACAATTTTTACCTTATTGTCCCTCATTTTAGCCTTCTTGGGGTTTATCCGCGATTTTTATTATCAGCGGCACTTGTGACAACCAACCCGCTGATAATCAGAAGTTTACTGTATTATTTTTGAAGAATTGTACCACCTCAGTGCTTTAACTGCAGTATTTATTTTTATTGTAGATATTGCAAACATCATTTGTTTCAAAACAATACAGAGTTCCCCACAGATGCTAAATACCTATCACATACAAAATTTTTGAATTTAAAAGTACCAGACTTTTGTAAAGCATTTTAAAGGTGACAAAAAATATTAATTTAATAGGTGCATATATTTGAATGTGCATGCATGAGTACCCTCATCTATTCTTTTCATTTTGCTGGGGTATAGTACCAATTGTTTGTTTTTTTTTAATTTAATAAGTGTCATTTTTTACATTTGCTCATGAGGAGGAGCACTTAAAGTGCAACTTTCTCAATTAAATTAACTATCATTAGAATATATGAATGATATAGAATTTTATTCATTATTTAGATTTCACTAGATATACGTTTGGTAAAACTTTTCCCAAAACAAAAGTCTCGTTACAACACACTTTTGCAAAAGAAATGACTTTTTTATGGAGAGTTTGCAAAAGGGAAGTGTTCTTAATGCTGTATTACCCTGTGTTACTTCCATGGCAGTTTCAACTTAACAAAAGACCATTAACTTTCCCTTTTCAATGAACTCCCAAAGGAGAAGTATACTGCTGTGGGCAAGTTATGGGTAGCATCTGAAGATTTTTAATGTCAGACTTGATGGTGGGAGCTTTTCTCGTGAAAGACAGACAATACTTTCTACATAGTACATACACTTATTCTTTATTTATGCAAGTTCCGTTGTGCAAAAATACTAAACTTTTTTACTTTACTGTATAAATTTTCAGTTTGAAGAAAGTTTGACGCATCAATGCAACTATATTTTTGTGGGAGGACAATTTTTACCTTATTGTCCCTCATTTTAGCCTTCTTGGGGTTTATCCGCGATTTTTATTATCAGCGGCACTTGTGACAACCAACCCGCTGATAATCAGAAGTTTACTGTATTATTTTTGAAGAATTGTACCACCTCAGTGCTTTAACTGCAGTATTTATTTTTATTGTAGATATTGCAAACATCATTTGTTTCAAAACAATACAGAGTTCCCCACAGATGCTAAATACCTATCACATACAAAATTTTTGAATTTAAAAGTACCAGACTTTTGTAAAGCATTTTAAAGGTGACAAAAAATATTAATTTAATAGGTGCATATATTTGAATGTGCATGCATGAGTACACTCATCTATTCTTTTCATTTTGCTGGGGTATAGTACCAATTGTTTTTTTTTTTTTTTAATTTAATAAATGTCATTTTTTACATTTGCTCATGAGGAGGAGCACTTAAAGTGCAACTTTCTCAATTAAATTAACTATCATTAGAATATATGAATGATATAGCATTTTATTCATTATTTAGATTTCACTAGATATACGTTTGGTAAAACTTTTCCCAAAACAAAAGTCTCGTTACAACACATTTTTGCAAAAGAAATGACTTTTTTTATGGAGAGTTTGCAAAAGGGAAGTGTTCTTAATGCTGTATTACCCTGTGTTACTTCCATGGCAGTTTCAACTTAACAAAAGACCATTAACTTTCCCTTTTCAATGAACTCCCAAAGGAGAAGTATACTGCTGTGGGCAAGTTATGGGTAGCATCTGAAGATTTTTAATGTTTTTGTATTTTTGTCACCTATTGTAGGTTAGCTTTAATTTACAAGCTTGCTTATTTGTTTCATGCTGAGAAAAAGTGCAAAAAAACGTCTTATTCCAACATTTCCCTATTGTTAGTATTGAATACAAAACAAGTTGCTTCAAATATCTCGAAAACTACTTTCTGCAGATACTGCCAATTACCTGCCCATTGCAGTATAAATGTTTGAAGGTGCACTGAATTTTACTAGTGCTAAACTCATCAGTAAAAACTTGAAATTGAAACAACCATCAATCGATTAATTTTTAGAAATACCTTGTTTTTTTTTTTATGTTTATTTTTGAAAGGGGACACATCTAATATTCTCGATATCATTTGGATGTGTCCAAGTCTTTATGCACGATATTTAGTATTATGTAGCAAAATTCTGAAAAGAGGCCTAAATTTTATGCATAAGGATAACGTTAGAAACACTATCACCTCACTACAATCCTTGATTACAAAAGCTTTAGTTTGTAGAAAACGGCAATCCAATTTTATTTATTAAATTTATATAGGTCTTGCATATTTATATTCTGATGGCATTGAAACTTCATTGACTCAACAGTAGGGTGGATCGAAAAAAATGAAATTTCGAATCTTAATTTGGAATGCCCACCAAAAGCTGTGCACGTGTAAGAAAAATACACATGTAAAATATTATCAAGTTTGAACAACTCCTTGAGGGTTCTACCAAGGCTTGAATTTCTCCAAAAATAGGAAAAAACGTCAATTTTCCAACATTTTTATAAAAATAATAAGATTCAAATTTTTTGTTCTAATACCATTAAAATGTTTCCTTTTAACACGCTTTTCATGTATCTTCAAAATTATTTACATTCTTTGCAGTATTAGCTCCACAAGTTCGTAAAATTTCGTGAAATTTCCAAAAACTGACTTCTTTCAAGCCTTTTTGCACATTGCAATATTTTTCCTTTTAAAGTCCAATTTTTTTGGCAATGACTGTGCAGAATGCAGTTTTAAATGGAAATGAAATTATACTTTATTATATTAACAGCCCAGCACTTACGACAAGGAGCGTAATTGCTTCAAACTGGACCGTGGTAAATTGTCGCACCTGTCTAGCAATTTACCTATTGGTCCTGCGAAAATTCACATGGACCAGCAGTTTCACCATCAAGTAATGCGAACAGGTGACGCAAAGGCTGCTCGTATGCAGTTCGCAGATTAATCATGGGACATGATGTCCAATTTTACTCTCTATGACCGCAATTGCACCGTTCTTTTTTCTGGTATTCGTGGCCGTGCCATCACAGCCAAAAGCTAAAAGATCCTTAAGGCTTAAACATTTTTTCAGTTCAAAAATCATTGCTGTCACGACATGTTTTTTCGTTCCAGAAGTTGGCGTCACATGACCCAAATAAAGAGAATTGGATTTTTCAACCATGGATGCCTCGCTTATGGTTCTTCTATGTAGCTGTCTCCAACCATTTCTTTTTGTCATAGTTTTGTCTTTTCGGCTATCGAAAAATGTACTATTCAAACCCTTTCACTTCTAGTTTGCAGGTTTTGAAGAGAGGCACGCACTTTGTCTGTGACACCTGTGACACTTCTGTCGCTGTCTTCGAATTTTATTCCTATCAACGACTTTAGAGCGATAATTATTTGACACAGTACCAAAATCCTATAATGTTTCTGAAGCAATTGCTGCAGCACATCGCACATCTGTCAGAAATACCGTACTGGTAGCATCTTGATAGCGTTGGAAGAGAAAGCCTCATTTGTTCCACTTTTGAAGTGACATCAACACCAAAAAATGTTGATGGCTCTGTTGACGGGAGTACAGTCGTTGCAAATTTTTCTTCTTCTGGAATTGAAACAAAACTTTGCTGTTCCTCATCAGTGTTATTACAGCATCTCGTTACGTAAGTGAAAATCTGAAAAAATTATTGATCCTGTCATTCAACGAAATGCCTATTTTTGCCACCTGGAAAATATTATTTTTACAATAATCACTGATGAACGAAGTACATCAGAGAACTGGTTTTGCGAAGATTTTAAAGACCAGACAAGTGGCTTCTGTTCATGAAGAAATAAGAGAATTCTATAATTCAAGGATTATATTTAATGCATCAGACTACTCTGATGTTACCAACCGGCAAGAATGTGCAATAACTGCCACCCCACTCCTATTTTAGCTGGCATATTTAATGAAAATCTTCAACAATAGATTGAAAACACCAACACCAATTTTGCATTCGTTTAGTTCTCCTGTCACACTCAGGTGGTGGAACGCTGTGCTAATATGGTGACAGAAGCTTCTTTTTTTGTGATTAGTCAATCGGCAAGAGATGGCTTCATAAGAGCAAAAATCAAATCTCGAAGTATCATGTCATCGTTTGAATCAAAAATGATTTCAACGAGGTTTCGTGAATGGATGTGACGAACTGACTATTTTCTGTGGCTTTAACTAACTGATGCTTTTCAAGTCCCTCATTTTGTGAAATATTGATGCTTATATGTCAGAGCGACTGTGTGTGAGTAAATATACATTCTTTGTAACCTATACACTTCTCTCTATGTTTTTTTTAGTTAGTACAACTAAATAATTTTGATAGTTTACTTCTAATGTAAAATGAGTAATAAATTTATATTTAGAACATGTTGCTCGGCAGATGGAAAAGGTAAAATCGAACTCGAAATGCAGCCACCTGTTTTTAGTGGATGCTGGGCTGTTAATGTAATAAAGTTTAACTTCATTTCCGTTTAAAACCGCATTCTGTACAGGCGTTGTAAAAAAGAAAACTGGACTTTGAAAAAAGAAATATTGCTATGTACAAAAAAGCTTTAAAAAAGTCAATTTTTGGTTAATTTCGCGAAACTTAACGACTTATGTATGAACTTAATGGTGCAAAGACTGTAAATAATTGTGAAGATGCATGAAAAGTGGGTTCAAAGGAAGCATTTTAACCATATCATAACAAAAAATTTAAACACTTGTAATTTCATAAAATTTTTGGAAAATAGATCTTTTTTTCTCTTTTTGGAGAAATTCAAGCCTTGGTAGGACCCTCAAAGAGTTGTTCAAACTTGATAATATTTTACATGTGTGTTGTACTTACGCATGCACAGCTTTTGGCAGGTATTCCAAATTAAAATTCAAAATTTCGCTTTTTTCGATCCACCCTACTCAACAGGCCTTTGTGAGCCCAAGAATCTTTTTTGTACAAAAATATTCTTATTTTTCTATGTCTTATACAAAAAGTGCACATTTTAAGTTGAAAATTTTGACAACTCATTATGCCCTTTTTCAGAATTAATAAATTTGATTCAATTATAATTAGGTTGCCAATGAAATAAAAATTTTGAAATAAGAAACAGATTTTAATTTAAATGGCATGAATTTTTACTATTTAAATTCTGGGACCTTTTGGAGTCACTGTAGATCCCTTGTCAGCTAGGGCTTGCCAGCCCTCCATAAATATATCACTTGGATTCCAAGCTAGGCCCACTATAGTTGGGGCAAACCTAACCTGGGAATATTGTGAAGGCTACGCAAATCCTAATCACAGCATTACAGAGCTGCCGGTTAGGTTTACACCAGGCAGACATGGCCTCTTGTTGACCCCGTCGAAATTTAAATTTCCTATAAGCAAGCCTGTCATTTAGGAGGGTCAATTGCCTCACCCCTAGCTTTGAGAAATTAATGTTACATATAAGGGGTTGTAATTCCTGCAATAAAATTTGCATTCAGTAAACACTCTCTCCCACCCCTCAAACCCTGGAAAAATTTGAAATGACAAGCCTGCTTATACGAAGTATTAGCAGTTCAGGAATACTAAGAAATTAAGAATTTCTGTACTTATTCATGTCTTGAGCAAACCAATGTGATTTTAGCCAATTGTAATAATTACTGTGAATAAGAAACAATTACCTTTTCACAGATTATAGGTAGTTCAAGTATTTGGTAAATATTCACTTCAAATTACTTCAGAGTTACCAGAAGATTAGTTTTCAGTGGCTGATTATTTATGGGTTTAAGAGGCCCATTGAAATATATTTTTGGGAACCCCTTTGTCTGTAATTATCATCATAATTGGCTGGATAGCCCATTGCGAGCCTTGGCCGCAAGAGATCCAGCCAGGAGATCCCGCCAGGCTGTCCTCCTCTTTGTCGTTGACCTCCAGTTTTGATTTTAATGAAATCAAATTCAGAGTCCACACAGTTGACCTATCTTGCTTTTGGTCTACCCATTGGTAGCTGTCCAAATGGGACCGCACTAAAGACCGTCAACGCAGCTCTGTCATTTTCCATTCTTGAGAAATGACCAGCCCATCTCATTGTTTAGTTTGGTAAATTTCAAAATATTGATATTTCTAAAAAGTTTATTAAGTCTTTGTCTATCGTAGAACTAAGTAAAAAAAATAAAAAAAGGCTGCAATTTTGAATCATCTTTCTAGCCTTATGGTCCTGGGAGCCCCTTACAATTGCAACATGGTAGATCTGCCATTCCATCTTTAGAATTTTTTTTTTTACTCGTCTTGATGCTGCCTAGATATTTTGGTCTAAACTCGGATTTTTTTATGCAAAAACAAAATACATCATAGCTTCAGAACAACAGTAACATACCTAATCACAGATATAACACCAAGATATCTTACTGTTGATTTGAGGGGACAATATAGGTTTTTTTTTAAGAAACATAACCGAGATTTTATTGGTATTTAAAATAAATTGATATGATATTCCGTTATCATTCTTTATTTTCAACTTTAACTTTTTAATCACCAGTAGGATTGCCAGAAAGGTAGGAAAAATTATTAATATTTTTTGACTGTTCCACAATACAACTAGTTTTTAACTCATAAGTAAAATGCATTTTAATATTTTTCGGAAAATATAAAAGGAATATCGTCTGCAATTTGAATTATGCGTAACTTCAACACACAGAAAAATTAAACTGAAGTATATTTACGAATTCAAATTCATTGAATCAATACTGAATTAAAAGAAATGTCAAATATATCCTAAAAAAATCATATATTTTTTACATTATATTAGTCGACAATGTAACAACTTTTTAGTAACGCTAACAAAATTCGTGGTTGTTTCACAAAATAAGATTGTATGTGACAAAACATAAGTTTCAAGGATTTTAAATATAATACGAGTTAAAATTTGTAGTATTTGTAAACAAAATTTATAAGTCTCAATACAAAATTTAACTAGCGTAATATCCATACACGACTTGCAACATTTAAAAACTTGATACATATTGTGTTCAAATAATTGTTTAATTAGACCAAGAATATCGTTCAGAGTTTTAAAAATTCAGAACTTTATGACAATCACGACTATTACAGAGAGCGCTTGAGCAAAGCATAAGCAGCATTGCGCTCCGCAAAGAGCAGCACTGCGAAATTCTCGCCAACCATTTTGGCAGCTTCCGAATTTCGCCAATGCACTGTAATTGAGAGGGTTTCAAAATTCGCTTGCCGGCGCCTAAAATGCTCGGCGCCCAAAGTTCCCGGCGCCCAAAGTGCTCGGCGCCCGAAACGCTCGTTGCCCAAAGTTCCCGGCGCCCAAAATGCTCGTCGCCCAAAGTTCCCGGCGCCCAAAACGCTCGTCGCCCAAAGTTCCCGGCGCCCAAAGTGCTCGGCGCCCAATGTTCCCGGCGCCCAATACGCGGCGCCCAATAGTCGGCGCCCAATCTTCCCATTTCGAGAAAGAACGACCGAAAAGGGGAAGAGCAGCTCATGCAGGAGGGGATTCCGTCTATCCTTCATCGTCGGATGGCGGAAGATCTTCAAATTCAATATCCTCGTCCTCTTCTTGGGGAGGAAGTTGTTAGGATTTTTCAGTTAATGATTTCGTCAATTTTACTTTCTTGATAGAAAGTAAAAAGTCCTCCTTTTTAAAGTTATGAAATTTTGGGAGCCTCTGTTTAGAGGCTACCCCAATTTTTGCGCGCGTTCGGATAATTTTCTTTTTTTTTTCAATTGTTTTCTTTTGCTTTTTATCAAATGGTTTGTTCGAAATGAATTTAGTTGAATAACTTGTGCTGGGGTTTTGTGTACTTTGTATTTTAATTTCGTTACTATTTTTTTGTTGAGGCTTAAGAGTATTAAGCTGTTAATTTTTTGATTTAGGAGAGTTAGTTGATTTTGTGCTAGTTACTGTGTTAATTTGAGGATCTGTTTGTGTACTTAAGGAATTGAATACTTTTCTTACTGCTGCAGCATATGATCGTCCAGCTGAAGGCGTACGAGACTGGACAATTTTTTTTGCGTCGGGGTATCATATATTCTGCGTGGTTTTGATTACTTGGATTTCTTTTTCAGAGAGCCATTTAGGGCACTTTCTAGAGTAAGAGGGGTGGTCTCCTTTGCAGTTGACACATTTATATTCCTTTCTGCATTCATTGCTGTCGTGCCCGGGTTCAGCGCACCTGGCACAAGTTTCTGTACCACGGCATGACAGCTTGGAATGCCCAAAGCGCTGGCACTTAAGGCTCTTCTAAACCTCTCCGTAAAATCTGACACGGCGAAATCACGAAATCTGTGGCAACAGGGTGTATCTGGGAGGGTCTAACTCTATTTTTTTCGCACTGCTAATTGGTCAGATTTCATGATGGACAGCGTCAATCACTGAGTACGTGAATGGACAGCCATAAATCTAAGCTGTGCCCGAAGGTACTGTCTTTGCGATCGGACGAGGGCAGAGAGAGAAAGATTCGAAGGATCCTGTTCCAAAACATGTTTCCCACCCGGCCTGTTTCCCCACCTAAACATGTGTTTTCGTTTCAAAGTGTTTCTAGAGCTGACTGCTTACGATTTCCGAGAATTTGGTATTCAGCGAAAGGAATAGCAGGGAAAGCTGTCTGAATTGTCCACTCAAGTTCTCCCTCCAAAGGGTGACAAAAGAAAAGAAGAAAGAAGACCATGTGTCAGGAAATTAACTTATTCTGCAAGCTAGAAAATTTGCAGAATGCGTAGAGGCAGAAACAAAAGAGAGAGAAGAAAAGTTATAACATAAATTCAAGTGCTTTATTAATCATCTAAATTTCAATATTGAACATGGTGCGCACAAATGATGAACAAAATTTTTAAAAATCGAATTTCCGAAACTACTGCACATATCACAATAAGTGATACTTGAGAATAAATAGGAACAAGGGGTGGAGGGCGGGAACAGAAATTAATGTTGCGAGGGGGGAGGGGGATGTATAATAGTCATTGAGATAAAAGGCGCAATTTCAAGAACTACACTGTTAAAACTACAGGTTGCATTTGGCACTTTTCGAGGGTGAAAAGCTTGTTCACCAGCGGCACTCTTTACGGTGCCGAAATTGCACCCTTAACACGGGCGAAAAACCGGCACCCTTCACCCAGCGTGCACCGCGGTGAAAAACGGAACCCTATGGCAGAACATTGGCACCCTCTATTTTCTGTTGCTGAGCACCCCCCCCCCCCCTCGGTTTTGTGTGCATTTCCGTAAACAATTGTATACATTATTATTTATTGTTTTGAGTTATAAAAAGCTAAGTCTTGGTACATTTTCCACATTGAATAGTTCTGAAAATGATTAAAACTTGTACTTTAAGGCATTTGATCACATTTCAACTTTCGAACATAGTTTAGAAGTGTTCATGACTTAAATTTGTCTGCCGTGCACTAATTTTCGTACATCCACTTGGATTGCTCAGTAATTTTAATATGTTATTGACATTTACTGCAGCACGATCGTACCGAAAATGAAGAACGTAGGTACTATATGTAAATCATTTACACGAACAATAAATATTCAATTATGTTGCAATTATGGAAAAATAAAACCTTTCATCACGTTCAAAATTTTAATCAAAGAGCACCATATTAGTACGTACGTATATATGATTCGACATTTGAATATCCGTAAAGAATATAAAAGAACAAAAGTCTTTCGATAAATTAAGAGCCAAAACAAATTCTAACGAGTTATTCATTCTTACTATTACTAGAGTGACGAAAAAAGTTCAGTCATTCGCTTTAAGCAATAACGCCGAGGAAAGCTAGTTAACTTAGACACGAGATAATAAATAAAAAAAAAAAAAATCGAGACGGAGAAGAAATTTCTTTTTCTCAATCCGCTTTCCTTTTTTTTTTCGTGCTTTTATGTTTTTGCTATTTGCATCATCGTAATTAGAGTTTCCGTTCACTTGCTGAGTGCATCACATTGCTAACAATGAATCTCTTAGTTAAAAATCCACAAGATTGTTGATAATACAAGCAAGTAAAACCACATAGTCAAAATTAATAGTTGAAATAACTTTTCAAATATCATCTAATTTAAGCGTTTTGATTATTAAATGTTACTTATCCGGTGCTGATAGCTATTTTTAGGTAAAATTTATGCATGATAGGAATAGCAAATGTATATAACGGCTAACTGAAGAATCAACGTACCTTTGAAACAATTTTAAATATGTTCGAAAGCCTTAAAAGCTACACTATGATCAATTGCATGTACTTACGCGAAACTTTGAAGAGTAAATCGCAGAAACTTATAAGTTTTAATCCAATTTCGTACTTTATTCAATGGGAAAGTGCATGTGCGTAATTATTCTTGCGTCCGCCATTGATTGTGGTTGAATGATGTCAGAGCGGAGAGCGCATGCGCCAGCGTTTCACCCATGCATTTAGGAGGTCCGTTTTCACATTTATTAGCGTCATTCACCTTGATCACACTTCCTAGCCTCTACTGCACCCTGAGGCCCGGTGTTTTCACCCCAGGGAGCCAAATAGTTAGTCAAAGGCACCCGTAGTTTTGACAGTGTATCACTAACAAAAACATACTCCACTATAAATATGGATGTTATTCTCAGACATTAGTCATTCGCCCTGAATAAAATTTTATCAGTTCCACAATGCTACAAGTTAGAAATGAATTCCCGTTCCTTGAATCTATTTTTTCATATCAATTGATGTATTTGACTGTACTCGGGTTTTCAACGCAACATTTCAATCCGAAGAAAGGAGTAAGTAATAAAAACTACCTAATAACATAACATAAAATCAAGTTACATGATATAAAGTGGAAACAATAGATCGCAGTCCGACGGAAAAAGTATTTCTACTTCTTTCATTCGATTTAAAACTGCTCAGGGTTTGAATTTTTTAATGCAGTAATGAAAATAATTGAGATCAATATCATTAAGTACAATAATGACACCTTGAGAACAAAAATTAACATTACACAAAAACGGTGAACTGTGCACTGGAAAATTGTTAAAAGCCATTTTATAACTGCCGAGCACAGACCAGGCATTAAAACAAAAGGTTCGCGTACATTCAAGGAGGATATGATAAAAATTCTAATTTTATCAACCCAGTATGTCGAAGGGAAACATGTTAGGAAATATTTTTTTATCATTTCATTGAACAAAAGAACCTTTCAGTAATTCATGCATTAGAGACGTACCGAGTAGCACTTTGGTCGAGTATCGAGTTCCAAGTTCCAATTATGTTTTAAGAAGAACCACCGACACACACGTGACGAATTTTGAACTCAGTGGTCAGTGGAAGAGTAGTATATACCTCCATGTCCACACACACACATACACAAATAATAGTTTTAAAAACAAAATTCCAGTCGAAATTTAATTGCGCATTATTGAAAAGATTTGTTTCTGTCAATAATTTTGACAAATAAGTTATTTTTTAAATTAAAAATAAACAAATACATAAAAGGTAGTGTTAATCAAGTTGGAATTAAAACAAATTATATCAATCCATACTTCTAGTCCGCCAAACGTAAATAATGTTTAAAAGCAAGTGGAACAACGTTAAAAGCACAAATGTGCAGGAGCACTGCAGACACGTGTTTCTGCATCACAAGGAACATCTTTTTCAGTGCATAAAATGTGAGCTAATGAATGTTTAATAATACGACTTTTGTCGGATGTCTTCAAATCCATAA
The DNA here is from genome assembly GCF_026930045.1 of Uloborus diversus. Taxonomy (NCBI): domain Eukaryota; kingdom Metazoa; phylum Arthropoda; class Arachnida; order Araneae; family Uloboridae; genus Uloborus; species Uloborus diversus. Next base: position 28,165,743 of record NC_072733.1, on the reverse strand, counting down.
GCTCACGTTTTGTGCATTGAAAAAAGCATTTCCTGTAATGCCAGAACACGTGTCTGCAGTATTCCTGCACATTTGTGCTTTTAACGTTGTTTTATTTTTTAAGAAAAGGTACTTTTATGCTGCAAAAATCCATTTAATAACATAAAAATTTTATATTTTCTGTACTTACCTTTTTTGCTCCATTTTTAATAAATAAGTTTCACTAACTTTGGGTATTAAAATATAAGATTTACTCCATTGAAGCATAAAAAAATTCATTATTCTCAAAATTTGAATTTGACTTTTAAATTTGAATTGTAAATGATTGCAGTATATTATATGCTTGTACTTTTTTATTAATTGTAAAATCTGCTTTGAACAATATTCAATTTTTTATAACTACGCGGTATTGGCCGAGTTCATGTTCAAAATATGGCCGAGTACCGAGTACTAGATGCGTCTGTAGCATGCATGTTGCAACAGGGAAACTGACAAAAAAATTTTTAAAAGTTAATGACAATGTCTGAAAAATATCTACTTCACACTCTTGCAAAACTCTACCTCGCAATAATCTATTCTGTTGTGCTAGTAATTAAACTTTCCATAGCTGTAATTCTGTGATCAAAATATAAATATGCTACAATCCTACAAAGTTTTTTTAAAAAGGTTTCTTTTGGTATTTCTGCTTTATTTTCGTTCACGTGGAATAGGAATGAGGCTCTTTTCCGTTACGATTAAAATTTGTAATTAACGTATGAATGCTTGGTGTTTTTTCAAGTTTTCTTGAAGATGTAAAATATGAGCACCTAACATATTTGATTAAAAATTTATTTTAAAATGAGGGAGAAGAAGAAGGAGAAAGCTATAAAGATATTTTTTAAAGTTTAAAACATCTTCAGGGGTGCCAGTGCCAAATCTTTCTGCGATGCTCGAGTATACTGTTAAAACTACAGATTGCATTCGGCACCTTTCAGGGGTTGAACACTTGACCACTAGCGGCACCCAATACGGAGCCGAAATGGTACCTCTAACTATGGTGAAAAACAGGCACTTTTTAAAAAATAGGCAGCTGGGGTGAAAAATAATCATTCTCAAAGAAAGAAAACGGCAAATTAAAAGTCCCGAAAAAATTAAACACAACCCTCCATAAATACAATTAAAATCCACCCCCCCCCCCCCCCAAAAAAAAAGAGAAGATAAATCGCCAAACAATAATTAAAAGAGGAATTTTTTACCTCAAAACAAAAACAAAATTTTATTTAGGCACAACCGAGAAAAAAATACCTAGCAACCAACTGAACGCTAATTTAAAATGAGATCGTGCAAACGATAGTTTTTTCCCGGTGATTTAACGGCCTTTTTTTTTTTCAATTCGAAAGAAATGAATGAACTGTATGGGAGTTTTACGAGCGTTTTCGAATGGCGCCAAAATCGAACTGAACGGAGCCAAAATCGAACTAGTTATTTCGGGTAGAAAGAGTCATTTAATGTCATTTTCGGACTCTAAAATTAAAATTCGAATGGTTCGGTTCTTTTTTGGCGTTTGAACCTCCCCCCCCCCCCTACGTTCCTTCTCGGGTGCCCAAGTACCTCCCTGCTAAATTTGGTCCAGATCCGACGAAAACTGTGGATTGGTATAGGGAACATATACACACACACACACATATATATATATATATATATATATATATATACACACATATAGGGTAAACCTACCCAATTTCGTGATACTAAGGATTCAAACAGTATAATCGATAATTTTTTCTGAATTTATTGACTTAATATTTTTTCCATAGACATAGTAAACTTTATTCTTAATTATTAAACCATCAAACAGAATTAATACATGATAATATAATGTAATTTAATTATTTTCCAAAAAAAGTATCACATGTACCTAAATTCGTGATAGTCTACCTTATTCCGTGAGTCAGTGTACCTAACTTCGTGGTAATGACTTAATCACTGTCACTGTCATTTTCTTCATTACGTGCACATACACTACACATGAACACTGTTGGTGGATTTTTTGAGTCAACTGCCTGGCAACTTTCATGATACCAATTTAAACAAAAACAACATTGGATCCATGGGCTCTTGTTATGTCCTTTGTAGTAACTTTCATTACAGTTGGGGCAGAACCATTCATCTTCAGCTTCACCTTTGCTCTTATTGGTGTTCTTTTTGGCTTTAACCAAACTGCTGGTACTGGCACTGACACAGGATTTGGTAGTGTCACTAGTACTGGAACTGGTACTGGCGGTGGAAGTATTACCACATGATTTCTCCCCTGGAAGATGAACTGCAGCTGATGGATCACGCCTCTTCCTTGCAGGTTTTGGAGCACGTGCTGTAAAATCAGGTAGTTTTAACACATCATCGATGCCTTCCTTTGTAGCAGGTGCATTGCTGACTGACAGGGAATTTTCATCCATACACCTGTTATCCACGTTTGTTGTCAGGGCTTCATCAGGAATTTTCATCTTGTTTAGTGGGAAAACACCAGCCTTGCAAAATGCAGAAATGATATTTTCTCTGCTGAATGCTTCCAGAAAAGCGGGACTGAACATCCCATGGAAATCGAATCTTCCTGGTCTTCTCAGCGGATTACCTTCTTGAAACTGCCTCAGGTGTTTCTGCCAAGCCAATTTCAAAGGCCGGTATACTGCTACATCCAAAGGCTGTAGCAAATGACTTGTGTACCAAGTACCTCCCTGCCGTGTGTGTGTGTAACGGAAACAAACTGTTGATTATATATAACTAGCGACGATTATTCATAATTTTCAATAGACTTGGTAAATATGATACATTATGTAATGTTTATCAAATTTACTAGTTTATTCACATACTTTCCTATTCTTCGTGGATAATGCAATAAATTAGGATTATTTGTGGAGTAATGAGATCTTAATTGCAAAAACTGAACATTTTCAAGCAACGCAAGAAAACTCAATCGTCTAAAAAAGGAAAAATGTCTCGGTTGCAATTAAAATTTCTAATAATATTTCAATTAAAAAACTGAAAAGTGCCTTTTTTTGCACATTACTTCCATTTCTTGCCTTGGAAAATGTATATTAGATAATAGTATTAATTCTATTTAAAAAAAGTTTATATTATTAACTATTTAATGTTTACCTAAACAAAACGGAACTTCAAATTTAATTACATATTTAGAATTCTATATATTGTCAAAGTCTTGAAAATTAAAGATCTGAAAGTAAATGCATAACACACAAAGCCTCCATATCAAAAAGCAAACCAAGCCAATATTCTAAAGAAAAACATTTTCTTGTAAGATAACCTATTCAGACTCATTCTGCTGTGACTTTCCGAATTATTACCAACTTTTTTACTTAACTTCATTTTCAAAGGCATCGTTGTGTGTGATATATCTGATCCTTCCAGTAAGAGACGATTATTTTTAATTAATATTGCTAGTTCAGGAACATTGTCAAGCAAAATATTTTTTCTATACAAATTGACCTGATTTTTAGTAAAGCTATGGACTTTTATTGGATTCACCACTACGAGTCAAGAAATATATTTGATAAATATTAAATAGTAGTCGTACCCACACGGCTTTGCTTGTGGTAGAAAATTAAAAGGTCTTATGGTTCGCCTGTATAATTACAAAAAATGTATGGTGAATTTTTCGCCTATTGGCTTACCATATTACGGTTCCACGTTATGATAACTTGGTAATTTACTCGTCCGTCGTATGATAATTTTGCTCAGGAAAGTGTTCTTAAAATTGGAGTAGAAAAAGAACAAAATCGAATTTTCGAAAAATTGCTTCGAGGTGCACACCCCACGCTACAAACTAACTTTGTGCCAAATTTCCTGAAAATCGGCCGAACGGTCTAGGCACTATGCGCGTCACAGAGATCCAGACAACCAGACATCCAGACAGACAGACTTTCAGCTTTATTATAACAAAGACTATTTCCCAACTTTAGTGGCAATGGGGTTGTTTCCAAAATTAAAAGTTTTTTTTTTTTTTCTGAAAGAGCATGCTTAAAAACATTCGCAACTCCAATAAACTATAGGGGGCGCTGCAATCACTGTCTAATGGTGGATGAAAAAGGTAGAACAAACAGATGCCGTAACTTATAACCTGCTTTGACGGTGAATGACAGTAATTTTTGATCGTGTTTGTGGGAAGCTTTCTTTTCTATTCTTCTGAAATTACATTACACAACAAACTGTCTGAAGCCTGTAATTTACCCCAAAGAAAACACGTGGAATGGAATGTTTTACCTTTTTCTTTAGTATTGTTAATCACCGCAAGGTAGCGTATTCGAGCTCTGGAGTTGCAAATAGAATCTGACCGTTCTTTAAATAATTTGAATAAGTTTAATAATTTTAAAAATTTATTTTAATCGGTACGCTTTTATTATGTACGCTTCTGCCGATGACATCACAAATGATGAAATACCATTCACTATTCCCATTCGTAGAGCGTAATATTTAATTCGCATCTTTACTCAAGTGTAATGGCAACGATATGGTTGATAGCAAGCGTAGAGCGCAATATTTAATTCGCTTCTTGATTACAATAACGTGAAAACGCAATACACAAATGCGCATAAGTACATCATTTGTGACGTCATAAAGACCACGTCTTATTTTCAAAATCGGACATGTTAAAAAATAAGCATCTGGAAATGAAAGTTTTTTTCTCGCTTCATGTTTTTTTTTTTTTTTTTTGCTTATTCTATCAATTTCAATGACTAAAAATAGTACTTTTGACTGAAGGAAACAACCCCATTTTGAATAATCTCTGCGGAATATGTATAATCGCCAGATTAATCTCATTCTACTGCACATACACTCAGGAGTGGGAAATTTCATGATTTACTCGCCACTTTTCCCCTAATGTGGCTAGTGTATTTTAAGTGAATTCGTTTAAATTTTTGCAAATTTCACATCGAGATATAAATCGCAATCACTGTACTTGGGTATATATATTTTTTAAATTAATAATTTAATAAAGAAATACATAAATAAAAATGGCATTTCGAATTTTTTTCCCATTATAAGATGCGGTAATTTTCACTGATTTTTCAAACAAAATAACTTCTACATTTAAACGGGGGGGGGTACTTATATTAAAACAGCATTGAAAAATATATCACCTAAATAATTACAAAAACTTATCGAATAGAACTCGAAAGAAGAAAAAAACTGTTCTTTTTAGAACGAGTTTCGTCGATGTCACAGAAATACAAGACCAACACACAAAACGACAAAGAATGAATGGTCATTAGTAGGGATTCAGTAATTTATTGCCTGCCATTGAGGCAAAGCGGAGGAGCGGAGAAGCAGAAGACAAGACCCTGAAGACCCTGAGGGAGAAGAGAAAGTGGTCCCTCAAAGTGGGAGGAAATGGGTGTGGTCTGGTGAAAGGCGTGTTTTTCGCAGTTTTTCACAATTTTTCGAAAACAAGGCTTTACTCCGTGGATAATATCAAGAGAACAAATTGTCTCAGAAACAAACTCAAAATATGTTTTTAAAGAGGAATGTTCAATCTTTTGCGCTCCTTTTTCAGTTTTTCCATATCATTTTTCAAACGTGTTAAAATAGTCGTTTTAAAATGCTATTAAAAAAATTTCAAAATAACTACAGAAAAAATAAAAAAGCGCATATCTAGTTCTGTGTCATAGCCATCGTTTAAAACAAATCGCATGAAAATATTCCAGTAATTTCTCGCGTTATGCTTTGCATAGGTAGCAGATTTTCCCGTAGAGAAAGCATTAGCGTCGAAAACCAAGATGGACGGTATAGAAGAGCCTTAAAGCACCGTAGCGGGTTAGGAATGTAAGGTCTTACAGGACATGAGAGGTAACCAGCTTTGACACGTGAAGGAAGGATAGACATACTAAAGGCCAGAATGACATGTTTTGTATTCTGCATTACGCCATTGCGTTTGATAGTGATCCTCTTCACTCCACTTACGTGTTGGTCTTTCATTTCTTCTAGAATTTCCTCCTCTGGTGTGAATAGAAGGTCTGGCTCCGAAATGATTCCCCGAGAAAGGTTTAATGTTGAGTGTGCCGAAACAGTACATAAATATGAAACTAACTGTTTGATCGCTAAGATAAATTGAACTTGTTTAGGGTGCTTAATTTCGACTAATAATTCGCCAGTACAGGTTTTTTTTTACAGATTGAAACTCACCGATGAGATTTACTAGAGCTTTGTTAATAAGGAAAGGGGAGACAGCAGTAAATGTGAGGTTTTCATTTCTTGTATAATAACAAAAAATTTAGCGGAAGTAAGCGGTTCATTCTGACGCTCCCCACAAGGGGGAGAGGTATTCTTTATGTTATCATCCATAAATTAACCTGGGAACTGAGGGGAAAAAGCTGGGGTCTAGCTCCTGTGTAGCCCCCTGCACAGGGGGTAAGACTTTTACACCAAGGTTCGCCTGCTATCCCTGACGTCAACCGTTTGGGGCACCGACTACCCCCGGTACCACGCAGCCATCGGCACGGCAGACACACCTTGGCTTAGGGGATTTTGTCCAAATTTGGTAAGTGTGATGAGAGAAGGAAGGGAATAAAAGTCCCTTCCCGCCGCACAGTGGCCGATTTGCCCGATTTAGGTGGACAAAATTGAAGTTTCAGTTTTTTTGTGTTGGATCTTGTTCTGACATGTCTGGAAGAAACGAAAATGACAATAAAAGTTTCGGAGTTCGTTCGTTACTCGTGGAGGAACGCGTGAATGAGAGTTTTCGACGATTTTAAAGGCGATTTTGACAAAAACTTTATACTCATAAAAGCTCATCTCCTGGCAGACCATGGTTTAATGTACGTTTGTGGCGAATTTTCTTGGGTTATGTAGACTCTGAAGAAGCTATTCCAATTTTTTATTAATTTTTTTAACCATCTACTTGAAATCGGCGCATTTTTTCACTCAAGTTTTTAGCGAAAAATTTTCACATCTGCGACTTCAATTGCCTCGAATCGACGAAAATCAGAAAAAACCAGAATGATTTTGCCACCAAAATTACCACTGAAACCTCCTCTTTCCAGCCATCCTAAACTTTTTTTGCGCTAGGTATTTTATTTCTGAAATTAAGTGTCTATTGTTTTACGAAATTATGTTTAATTGTATTAAAGAAATTATGTTTTTATTTATACAAAACAACTAAGGTATACCTTAGTTATTCTGGAAAGAGAGAGAGAGAGAGACTATCCATATTATGTTTTGAAATTTGGGAACAGTTACCATTCGATATTCTTCCTTCTTGTCATTAAAAGAAATTTCTTCATCTAAATTTTTAATTCTTTATTCAATTTTCCTCATTTTAAATAGATTTGTGAGAACTGTTTATTTTTACCACATCAAATAAATCAGAGAAAATGTTGCAATTAAAAAAAAAAAAAAACTGTCAGTCACGCAGCATAACTAAATATGCGAATTTTCACCATTTTCCTTGTCTATCAAGTAAGTCGTTTCTGGGTGAATGTAGGGACTAATTTCTTCATCATGTGGGGTATCATATGTTACATTTATTTTTCTACTCTAAATCGATTGAGACTATATCCGTCTTCGTAGTTTGCTTCTGGACCGAGATAGAGCCAAAAACGTACGAAAAACAAAGTTTTTCGACCTGTAGCGTGCTCTAGCTCCACCGCTATTGCACCTAGAGGGTCCATCTTCGAACTTAGCCTGTTCAATTACCTAAAGAATGCGTGTAATTTTTTCGGATTTTTAAATGCAAAATTGCGACCTGTAGAGCGCAAAGCTGTACATACATATATACATACATATATACATATATAGAGGTTTTGACAGAGAAAATTGACAAAATGGATCGACTTACAAAAATTGGATATTTCGGTTTCAACCGTGCGTCTTCAGCAAAGTGACGTCATACACATATACATATATATATACGTGTATACACACACACACACACATATATATATATATATATATATATATATATATATATATATATATATATATATATATATATATATATATATATATATATATATATATATATATATATACATACGACAAAAGCGTCAAAATTCACAATTCTATTCTTTGAGGTCTGAAACACATTTTGAGTGGGTCCGCTGACCAGGTGCACCCCTTTTTGCAAACTCGATCAAACGCAATAAGTCCTGTGAAAATTCGCTAAAAAAAAAAACACTAGTTTTAGTGATTTGTGGGGGGGGAAAACAAGATTTTTAGTGTTTTTTTGGCAAAAAACAAGGGAAGGAAGCATTTTAGACCTATGAACTAGGGTATATTCGTGATCAGCGTAAAATTTCCTGTAAGGCAGGCTCATTAAATAATTTTGTCCACCTAAATCGGGCAAATCGGAAACTGTGCGGCGGCTCTGTTTACATTTCCCAGCTAGCACACGAACATTGGCCCAACGTTATCATATTACATCGGACCAGCGTCGGCATCTTACGTCGGAACGTACCTTAAAACGGTACGTCGGAAAACGGTTATCCAACGGTTGGTTATTGGTTAGTTTCCAACGTTATTCTAATGTAAAATACAACTGTAAACTAACCATTTACAAACGTAATTTCGATGTAAAATACAACGTTCAACCAATGTTATTCCAATGTAAAATACAACAGTAAACTAACCATTTAAAAACGTAATTTCGATGTAAAAAGCAACACTTAACCAACATTTTCTAACGTTGTTCCAATGTAAAACACAACAGTAAACTAACACTTTCCAAACGTAATTTCGATGTAAAAAAAACAACGCTTAACCTACATTTTCTAACGTTATTCCACTATGAATTTCAACGCTAAACCAACTATCTTCCAATGTTATCTACTTTAACTGTAGCATTTCATTAATAAAATAAGTATTACGAGGTGCTCTTAGAAGAACGAGTGTAAAGAATAATTTTCAGTCATTTTAACATAAAATGATAAAATGGCTGAATTTAATACAATTTATCATTTCCCTATCATTTACAAACGTTTCAATAAAATATGAACAAAAATTAAGATATTGATAATGCTTACCTTTTATTTTTCTGAATAATTACTCCAAAATTATCTTCATAAGCATACATTAGTTTCTTTTTTTCTTTTTCAGGAAATATTAATTACCAGCAAGGTTATTCTTAAGACAGAATAAAATTTTTGACTTTAAAATTCTGCCATGAAAAATAACCTAGCTTGTTTGAAGGTTCAATTTTGCTTTGACCTGAAATAAGAATAAAAATTAAAAAAAAAAAAAACATACGCGTAAACATTTAGTTAGTAAATCTTCATAGCAATTAAAATGACGTGGGTGAAACTTGAATATTATGATAAGTACTTATTTTATTGTTTTGCCGAACTATTATACTCTCCCATTTCATTCAAAAGTTCATGTTCACTGTTTTTTTTTTAATTTTTTTTTATTATTAGGGAAGGAATTTTAATGTCTTTTATCCATCAACGAGAAAAGCTCATTCAAAGACACAATTTTATTTCTATGGTAAATTGCACATGTAATTTGTATGATGAGGAAACTATTTTTAAATATTATGCGTTTAAAATTACCGAAGCTAAACAAAGAACAATACGAAATTCTGAAACGAATTCAAAGCATTCACAAAAATCTCCAGAAAACTAGTTACAGCATCTATCAAAAAAAAAAAACCTCCCCCCCCCCGAAAAAGAGAAAATACCCCTAGAAACAACCTCCCCCTAAAAACCCCTGCCAAAACGAATTTGTAGAAAAAATTCAAGTAGTTTAAAACGAAAAAATCTGGGCCTGCACACCCACAATGATTTGTCGTGCTTGGAAAACAAATTAATGTAGAATGCATTTAATAATCACACACACACAAAAAAAAAAAATGTTTTATCTTAGTTTTAAATTTATTGAAAGAAAGAAAAATAGTTGGAAAAATGAATTGATTTACTTTGAAAGACTTGAGTACTTGCGAGGATTCAACACTCGCCGTTAGCAAGTACGACACGTGTGAATGCGTATGAGACCCTGGAATGAAGAAGAAAATGGCTATGCTCCGGCGCACCCCTCCCTCTCCCCTTTCAAGTCCTGGGCTCTTAACAAAACTGCAGAGGGGGGGGGGGGCTTATGGAACGCATTACGCACGCTTCGCTGAACGTGCAAATCAGCAACGAGCTTGCAATAAATGGGCGTAAATGTGAAACAGGTTTGAAGGTTAAAAATAAGTTGGGAATGCGTTTAGTCGGATATAGGTTGGTTTTAAACCATCCCTCCGATGCTTCGAATGATCGGATGAGCGTATGAAAAAAACCAATATCTAACCAAAACATATTTCCAACCATTGCGATGCATTTTCAACCTTTCTCCAACGTAAATCCGATGGTTTGTGCTACCTGGGTTTACGCTGGGGTTGCTTTAATGTATCCAGGTTACCATGCTTTTCAATAGAACGCGCACGCTTTTATTTCTCGTTTTGCCAATGCACTGTAATTGAGAGGGTTTCAAAATTCGCTTTCCGGCACCCAAAATGCTCGGCACCCAATGTTCTCGGCGCCCAATCTTCTCATTTTGGGTCGATCGGTTGCTCTACAAGTACCCAAGATTTAATATATAGTTCGCCGGTGATAGCGGGCGGACCGGTTGACCGATTTAAATATACCCGAAATATCCTCTTATTCAAAGACATCAACAACTGACTTAATAAAAACCTGAAAATTTCCTCTGAACTACGCAGTTTAATTCTGCTCTTCCTGCATTCATACTATCTAGTTGTACCACTGTTGTCGTAAACACTGGCATAGCCTACGGGGATGCAAACTACATTAACTACTGCCACCTATGGTGACATTTGCAATCATGACTTACGTTCGACGAGCCTCACCGGTAGCGCTCGGCTAGTTAGTTACGTGACAGCTAATGATCACGTGCTCCAATCCACCAATCAACAGCTTAAAATGGTAACCGGTGAGGTAACCGATAGATGATAGAACGCTGCGGTTTGTACCGGTTACTTACCGGTAGACCGGTGAGGTTCTTCGAACGCAACCGTGCAAAGCAGAGCTGTTTTCATTCTTTTTTTTTTTTTTTTCCCGAGAAGTTGACCTCACCTCAATGTACCACGTTTAGGCGAAGTGCGAAACGGAATGACGGCTGGCTTACTTATATTTGAACCATAATATTTAATTTGCTTGAAAACTGTATTTTGTAACTGATGCAAATCTAAGAAAATATATATATTTTTTAAAAATGAGCTCTGATTGTTATGCTGCGTTATCTTGTGTGAGAGATTTAATCTCGAATAATTGCGTGTGTAGAGAAGGTAAATATGTTACTGAAGATTCTTTGATTGAAGATGGAGATTCACCTGAAGATCAAATGTATGACTTGTTGGATGAAGATGCTCTGGAAGAGGTTCGCTTTTGTCATTTAATTTTGAACCAAAATTTTTCTTAGTTTCCAGACTACATGATCAGTTGTCACTGGTTTTCCTATGGCTTGTAAGCTGGGTTTTTTTTTTTTTTTTTTTAAATTTTAGCATAAGCCTCAGTTTATTTTGCGTGTCCATCATAATATAAACATTGCGTATGTCCCAAATCCGTTAGTCGGGAAACCTCTGTACATCATGCAAAGGATGTGCGTTGGAATATCATGTTTGTTAAGGGATCTCATAAGACAAGGAATCTCATGTTTGTGAAGGGTTTAAATATCATGCTTGCCTTACAAGTGATGTCACTTTGTTTTTCAACATATATGAATCCTCTTTTTCTTTGTCACAAAGTTACACACTTCACTTTACCCCATCTCTCACATGTCACGTTATATTATGCAAATGTATTGTTATAAATTATATTTTATTTCAACCAAGATTTGATGTCACTTGATTTGTTTCCCTCCCCCTTCCCCGGGGCATCCCAAACTCAAAATTTTGGGAGAATGGAAATTCTCAACTTGCTGAATAGAACTCCAAATTTTACCAAATGAAGATGAATTTGCCAAATGGAGCTCCAAATTTTGTCATGTAATGATAGTTTTGCCAAATAGAGCTCCAAGTTTTGCTGGATTGTTAGATAAAATTTGACGAATATGGAAATTTTCGGTAGGTCACTGGACCCTCCCACTGGGGTGCCCCTGCTCTTGGGATTCCCTGCTATGCTGCAAATACAGATTCACAACAATATTTGGATAAAAAATTAAAAAATGATGATAGTGTCAAAAATATTCCCACTTGACTTCCAAAATGAATAAGTTATAGCGAGAGTTACTTTTTTACTCTATTTTTGGAATACATTCACTCCTCCTTTGAAATTCTTTTATGCCCCCTTAGTAGGCGCCTCCCGTGAGGTTAAGAATCCCCTCTCTAGATTACTTGTGCAACTACAGTCGTCCCTACTTAATCGGATAATGGATAATCAAATACGTTGCTTATAAAAATATTAATCTATAGAAAAAAAAATTCTTAAAGCACTAATGTTAATTTTCCTCGTTTTAAGAAAAATATTTTTCATTGATACCCTGCTTAATTGCATACATATTCAAAGTTTCTTGAGCGAACCTCTTCATTTCAAGTCGAATTTTTAGTTTCTTTTTTGTGAAAGGTCACTTTTAACCAAGCACAAAAGGGGCTGACTGTAATCTTAGTTGGCTTCTAGCTGTAATCTTATCCAGCTTTAGAAATCAGTAAAAAATCCAACTGGTCCTTCGGACCAGTCAGCATGAATATGTACTGGTCCTCAGCAACTTCACTGGTCCGCTTTAAATTAAACACTAAATATGTTTATACCAAAAATTATTTACACTTTATGATGATTACATTTATTAAGTTTTCTTAAATATAACTGTTTCATTTTTAGCTCATTGATTAAACATTAAATAAAATACTTAACTGTTCAAAATGGTAAACATAATATTGAATAACAATGTGAACACTTAATATTAAATAACAATCCAAAACAGATAAGCACTTTTTTCTACTGACAAGGATTTTTCAATGTACTTGAATGTTTCAGGATTTAAAATTTTTGTTTGGCAATAAACATTTAAATCCGCCAAATATACGGTAGGCAACCAAAAATTTGAATTTAATTTGATCATTTTTACTTAGTTTCAGGACGTTATTTTCCCATCCAAGCGTAATAAATACTGAGTAAAATGTTCATGTGTGATTTAAAACTATATAAAACTTTTGAAAAAGAAAACAACTTAATTGTAAAAAAAGTCAACTAACTGTTTGACTAATAAATAGCTAAACATTGGCTAGACAAATGATTTTGAATTTTTTTAAGCAGAGTGTGATCAAAAATAGATAGCGGTTGGTGGTCCCAGGGACCACCAATTATTTTTTTATGGTGGTCCGAGACTGGTTTTACTGGTCTGGGACCAGTGGACCAGCAATAATTAACGCTGTTATCTATGACTGTAACATGCATCAAGGGTTGGGTGCTAGGAAAGTTGGAAGAACTGGACCACATACAGTGAGGAGGGATTGAAATGTTACTTTGATTGGCTCTCTGGTCCTGTCCGGTCCGGTCTAATGACCCAAGGAACTCCCATGCTTCCCAGAGGCGTAGCTAGACCCGACTTTTGGGGGGGGGGGGTTACTTCTTTATATATATATATATATATATATATACATATATACATATGTGTGTGTAAACTTTTTTTAGTATTAAAAAAAATAAGAGGTAGGTGAATCTTAAATATCTTAAATACTTTGGAATGGGGTGCCCCAAGTCCGATACACTTGTGTCTGAACAAAACAAAAGCAAAGAAATTTTTTTTAAATTTTTTTAATGTTATGGAAAATTCAACTTTTTTTTCTTTTCCCTCCATTTAATTTAAAGTGAAATTCTCTAGCAACGGGGTGTTGTCAAAAGCCAGTCTATCCAAATCAGGGGGAAATCAAATATCTGATGAGCATGTTCCGTTCATTTCAGTGTGACTGCTTAATTTAGAGGCTGACACACATCTGCAAATGCTGGTATCCCTGAAAGCTAATAGATGCATCCATTTCCGCCTGTAAACTGGATGTTTGACTTTCAATCTCATCGGTAGTCAGACTATAAAGACTATTTTTACTAACTTGGTTAGCACTAAAAGTATGAAATAAAATAAAAAAAGACTTCTGGAATGAAATTGCTTTTCATATCGTTATATTTATATGTTTCTTTTTATGTATTTACATTTGTGCTAATTCTAAAGCAGTTAATAAAATTTGAATTTAAAAAAAATTAGGGAAGAAATATAGACGGTAGAAAGTTATTCGCTCAAAGCTGCATACCATCTGTTCTCCTTTCAAGTTTTTATTTTTAATTTTATTAACTGCTTTAGAATTTACATAAATATCTATTTGAGAGAGCAACAGCAATTTTCGAGTGTTATAAACAGAAGTCTTTTTTATTTTCTACTTTTTAATGGGAACCAAGCTAACAGAAATTATCTAGATTCATTTCGTTTTTAAACATTTTATTCATGTAATGCTATGCAGTTTTTCTTTTGAATTAAAATAAAATTACCTTTAGAAGGGTCAGATGGGACTAATGCTGTTTTGCAGACTGTACTTCGTTTTCTTCAGAGACGTTAACTTTCTCTTTTTAGAACAATCCTTTTCGTCATTTTCATTTTTTTCTTTGTGTTTAAAAAAGCTTGTCATCGGTTTTGCTCGCTTCATTATGCAGCAACTTTCACTTAGAATGTACTATTCTAAACAGACTGTACGTTTTCAAAAGAATACGCAGTTAATTCTGGCTGAAAAATCAATGTGATTGCAATAGATATTCTGGTTAGCAAAGGTAGTTTTGACTATTACCTATGAAACACACAAGACCAGACCAACAAAAACCTCTATCGTCTCGAATCCCGGTTATGCTATCATTTTCGGATTCGAAGCCCAGTGATCTTTAAAGCAGCAAACAAAAACATTTTCTTCAACTCAGAAACAGAGGAATTATCTTCAAGATTTGAGAAGGCAGTGGAGAAAAGAGAGAAATGCGTTCCACAAATAGGCTTTCTAGGAAGATTTAAACAAAAGGACAGTCGTTTCGCGCACTTTCTTGGAAGAAGAGTAAAGGGGTGAAATTCAATTCAGAGGTTTCACATGTAAGATGAACTCTTCAAGTTCATGGTTAAACGTCATTCAAATTAAAAGCCATTTCGCTCTGTTATCTGGATTAGAAGTTCTTTGGTTGCTCTCTTTCTTAAAATTGTGATTCCTAAGAAAAACGAAATGATAGGAGTGAAAAGAAAGTATAAGATTTTTTCAAGTGATGAAAAAAGGAAAATCGTAGAATATTGGCCAAGATAGATTTGCAGCAATTGCTAACCTCAAAAGGACAAATGATGAATCAAAAAAAAAAAAAAATCAGGGATAAAAAAAATAAGACTTTCTTGAAAAAGATATGCTTAAATTTTCTTTTACTATCAAAATGATTCCTTAAACTTGCAATAAAGCACTTAATAATGTAATAAAGGAATAAATACCTAACAAAAATTATTCAGAGGAATTTTAATCAAGAGCCCATATTGTCTTTAGTATCAATTTCAAATTTTCACCATCATATTCCAAATTTCTATAAAGTTTCCTAAAGCCCCCGTATCTCCAAAACTCTTTATCTCGATTTTTTTTTCCTGTGAAATTCGAAACATACAGATTCGACTGTATACAATATTCCCACTGCGCCGCTCATAAAATTAAACAAATTTAACAATTTGCAGAATCAATGACAAAGAAAGGCTACATATACGTGAATGTAACAAATCAATCTCATTTCTGAAGCAAAGTGTCAAATTTCACTCAATTATCGAAAAATTTTCGCAGCAGAGGGAGGCGTCTTTATACTTGAGGGTCACTCATGGAGCAGATTTTCAATGGCATTGGGGGGGGGGGGGAGTGAAGTGAATTTTTAACCTTTGTTGCTTAGAAAAATGTCGTTCTGATTTTTTTTTTCTTCTTTCTCTTTTCTTTTCTCTTTGAGACAAGCGTTTCGGGGTTGTCCCCCAACCCTCCCCCCTTAGCTACGCCCCTGATGCTTCCTGTATAGAAAAGTGGTTCGCAGGGTTATATAGTTCTTGTTCTTGAAAGAGACATTTGTCAATGACATTGTAAGACTTGGTTTGACTTTTGACGAGTTTCTGTAGATTATGGAAAGGTTTTTTCCTGAATCGG
Organism: Uloborus diversus; assembly: GCF_026930045.1. Classification (NCBI taxonomy): domain Eukaryota; kingdom Metazoa; phylum Arthropoda; class Arachnida; order Araneae; family Uloboridae; genus Uloborus; species Uloborus diversus. The sequence continues at coordinate 28,149,653 of NC_072733.1, read as the reverse complement.
TTGATTTTCTCGTAACTGCTTCGGACTGATTGCGTGGTAAAATGAATGCAAAAATTAACTATAAAAGACAGATGGATATTGTGAAAGAATTAGGGATTTCCCAGACTTGGCGTTTGAAAGTAATCCAAAACGCAGATTAAACTGAGGAAAAGGTATTTCTCAGAAAAGATGAACCTAAGTAAATATAAATTTTTTATGTATTCATTTATGTGTTACATATGTGTATTTTTTTCATAATTTATATAAAAACATTAGATATTTAATTTTGGTAAAACGCATGTCAATATTTCAGTAACAAATAATTGTTTTCCATTTATTGTAGTAATAATGAATGTTGTACCAGCAAAATACCTCAAAAGATATGTTTCTTGTAACCCCGTATACTGTCTATACTCGCATATAAGTCAATCTCGCTAATAAGTCGACCCCCCTTACTTTTAGGAGGAAAATTGGGGAAAAATTGAAAACCCACGTATAATTGGAGCCCCTACTCTGAAAAAATTGGGAATGTTTAGCTGCTAATTTTGAACATAAATGTTATAAAAACGAGAATATTTTTATGTTGAGAAACATCCGATTATATATATATATATATATTTGCATAAAAAGGGTTCCCTTCATCAATGGCAATTTTTTAAAGGGTTCGATTTTGCTATTTCGTTTTTGTTACTGTTTGCTTTTATTTTGAATGACTATCAATAAAATTTTGCGCTATAGCCTTATTACATTATTTGAAAAAAAATGAGCATTAATTCATGACTATCGGAAAAATTTGCGATTACAGAAATTTCCGGTTTTTTCATGTAGTTGGCCGATTACTGTGATTATTTAGTCTTTATTTTACAGTCCGACCATTTAAAATTATACCAGAATATGTAAGTATTTACTTATATAGAGTCTGCTTAAAAGGGTTGGTCTGAAATTGAGAAAACCTTCACATTTTGAAGTGTTTTTCTTCCAAGAATTTTTCTGGGAAAATCTTTCAGAAGTTCTGCTCTGCATATATAAGTTGACCCCAGACGTAGATAAATGAAAAGCTTTCTGCAAACACAAATCCTAACTGGAAAATTATCTGCAAATAATTATTTTGCCTAACTCACCCTTGAATAAAAAATTAAATTTATGTTCAAATATGAAAGAGACAAAAATAAAAGTGCTCTAAATCATTTAATTTTTTTTTTTTTGCAATAACATATAGTTTGCTTATTTTTCACAAACTGAAGAAACCCTTTTTTTTTTTGCACATGTGCTTTAAAAGGCTTTTGGATAAAGGCTTTAATAGAAATAAACTCTGTGATTTTTTTTAAAAATTCCCTTTAAAAAAAATTTTTTTTTAAAAAAAATCAACGTTAGCAGTTTGAAAAAAAATTTCTGCAGAGCCAAGAAAGTTCGCACGTTTGTCTATATTATGCAAGACTGGTTGACCCCTACCTTTTATCCTCATTTTTTAAACTAATTTTCTAGACTTATATGCCAGTATATACGGTAATCGAATATCCTACTTAATAGGATAAGGCATGTTGGAACAGTTACTTATACACCAGTATACACGGTAATCGAATAGAATATCCCGCTTAATCGAATAAGGCATGTTAGAACCATTGATATTTGTTTAATCAGGGCTGACTTTATGAATGAAGCATAACTTTTATTGGGATTATTTACGTTTGAAATATTTTCATAAAGGTATTTGCTGATCATGTGCTAATGAGTGAAAGGTTGCAAAAGACATTATATGCTGGAAAATTAGATGATGACTTTCCTGACCATCCTCCTATAGCTCTTACAGGTTTGTAATATTTCTTGTTTTTAGCTTATCATTATTTTTTCATGAAATGAAACTTATGTTATTACTTTGCTTTTATAGGATTGGCACTGGAACTGTTTTCAAAGGCTGCACCAAATTATGGAATTGATATATTGGATATGGATTATGTTTCTTCAATTTCGGAGTAAGTTTTATTGGTAAAAGTGTTTTTAGTTCAGTGTATTGTAGTTTAGGATATTTTATTGTAACATATTTTCATTCACAGCTTTTCATCAAACACTTCATATTCCAGAATGTAAGCACACTTTATAATTTTCTCTGACTTATAAAGAGAAGTTATAACTTCTTTTAGGCTTCAAAACTAAATTTGGACTATAGAAGCGGTATAACACACACACATTATACTGCAAAACCTTGATACAAACTTACTTTGGGGACCTGATACAATTATCTCGAGATTGAGAGGTGATATACTTTTTATTTAAATGACTTATTTAAATAAAAATGTATTTTTGACTAAATCAGAGTTAGTATGCATTCTTACAAGTTTTTCCTTTTATATAAGTCCTTATTTTAATGTCCTACTTTATAAAAACCTTGAAAGACTATTTTTTACTCTTTTCCCATAGAGCACTTGTGACAAACATCATCTCACCATCTGTTGAGGGGCAAGTTATGGTATATATCAAAAGTTTGAAACCGGAAAAGATGGTGTAGCCTGGTATTTTTCTTTGGTTAGACAGTGGCTACTAACGTCAAAAACTTGGTCACAACTTCAATTTTTGATAGCCAAACACACATATATCTGTATATCTATCTCTTTCTCTCTATATATATATACGGTATATATATATAGCGTATATATATTAGAGTGCATCTTATAATGCACTTTTTGAAAAAAATTTTAATTTCTAATGGGGCACCCCTTTAATTGCTTCCTTTTGATGAAAAAATACCCACTCATAGAATTTGAACAAAATTTAGAGGTTGCTACCAGCGATTAAAATTATGTTCATTGTGAAAAAATAAAATAAAATATATTCTCAATTTTCTATTGCAATATTTGACACCAACATGAAATTGGGTTGGTTAGAGTAGAAACACAACTCAAATACTTATTTCCTATACATACAAAAAAATAATAAGCATTTCATGATTGCTATGTTGTATAATAATGTCAAACAAAAATCATGCAAAAGTTCCACTACGCCATTCATTATCATTGGTTTACAAATTCAGTCTTTTACATTCACCAATATTGTAATTTTCCCCCTTTTTTTCTAGTAATGTGAAATATACAAGCCTTTTTCTGATTGCAACTCATCATCCAAACTATTTTATAATATATTTTCAAACAAACTTGATGAAAAGACCTTTATGGTGAAAAATCTGAATATTAATAATGAAAGCCTCTATTTTCTTTCCTTTGGTTTTAGTTCTACAACATCTGCTGTACAGTGTTTCTTTGGAGGAGTTGTTTTTTTAGGTTTCTTTAAGAAAGAGATCAATTTGAAGTTTGTCTCTTCAGAAATGACACATAGATCAAATAAAATTACTTGAAGCAACAGTTTCCTTCTTGTGAGTGAAAATGCTTTTCAACAACAAAAGACCAAATCTAGATAAACTTTATTGCAAATTCTTGTTCTTCAGAAAGCAGGGTTCGTACGCCCTTGAAAAACCTTGAAAAGTGCTTGAAAAAAAAAAGTTCATTTTCAAGTGCTTGAAAACCTTGAAAAAGTTTTAAAACCTTGAAAAAGTTTCTTAGTGCTTAAATTCTCCCAAAAAATCAACCAATTGTGCTTAGAAGTTTTAAAAAAGTATTTCACCAATGCAATTTTCTGAACATGTGTTCAGTATGCAACATCGCGAAAAATTGCTTCCGTGTTTGGGATTTCAATCCTTTTGCATCTTGTAAATATTTTGATGTTTTTTACAACCGAAAGATATTTTGACATATGGTACCTTAGATTAGTTTATTTTTTGTTTAATTTCATTAATTAACAAAGAAATTAATTTGGAAACCATGACAACATTGACCTTACTCGGGTTTCGCGGAAAATTGCTCTTGTGTTTGAAATTTCAATCTTTTTGCATCCTGCAAATATTTAAATATTTTGGCTAATCAAATGTTAGTTTCGCATATGCTACCTTAGATTAGTATATTTTTTGTTTAATTTTAATAAAAAAACAAATTTACTTTAATGGGAAACATGCCACGTCGAACGAACTCAGACTTTGCGAAAAATTGCTTCTCGTGTTTGAAATTTCAATCTTTTTGCATCTTGCAAATATTTAAATATATTCACTAATCGGATGTTATTTTCATATTTGCTACCGTAGATTAGCATATTTTATGTTTAATTTCAGTAAAATATAAGTTTATTTTATGGGAAACATGACAACATTAAACTTAATTCGCGAAAATTTGCTTCCCTTGTTTGAGATTTCAATCCTTTTGCATTTTGTAAATATTTTTGGCAATTAGTAGTTATTTTGACACTGCTACATCAGATTAGCTTATTTTATTTTTTATTTTAATAACTAAAGAGTTAAAGAATTTATTACCTTGGTCTTGTTTAATTATTTGCTAATTTATTTTTGCAATTTTGAATGATTATCTTTACCTAATTTTTGGTCATAGCAGATTTTTTTTTTTTAATTTAAATTTCAGCAGTTGAGCACCTAACAAATTAACTTAAAGTTTGTATTTTAAATATAAAGTTGATTTATATAATTTTATTTATAAGTACATCATTTTTTTATGTTTGCTAAAATAAATAAGGTGTATAACAGGGGTGGTTGTGTTATGATTATTCACTTGAAATCCAGTAGTGTTCGTTTTTATGCTTTTACCTCTCTATATCTCCAATTTTCCCCTTTTCCTCAAATGTTCAAAATTACTACTTTATTAAGGTTGTGGGTACTTGGAGCTTATCGAAAGAGGCTTTAATCAGCAAAGGGGTAGATAGCTTAAGGAGGGTCATTCATCTTCATTTGGAACTAATAAATTGACCAGTACAAGCCTAGCTAGGCCCAGTGCCTGTTGCTGGTTATCAACAGCACTGGGCATGGTATTTCTATGGAAAATATTTTGACTTAATAAACTATTTTATGAATTGTATGCATAGCAAAAGTTGTTGTTGTACATATGTATACTCAAGTAATAGGGGTCTTAGTTTTAAAAATTATCCCCCCCCCCCCTCGCCCCATTTTGCTCTTTGAAACTTTCAGGTAATTTTTTATGAACTCACAAATCACCTGAATATTATTGCCTTTCTAAATTTAAATTCTAATTTCAACAATAACCCATTTTTTCCCAAAATAAAACTACTTTTGTCATAATATATGTCAACTTCTTGTGAATCTTTTCAATTTCGAAATATGGCTCTATAAATCTGAACTTGCACATTTATTGTCTATTGCAAGTTAATCAATGAAAGCTGAATAGGCTCAAGTTTGCATTCAGAGTATTTATCACTGCTTAAGCTGCTTTTGTATATTTTGAGGTGTAGAGACTGGACTGTGGACTTTCATAAACTTTTCTTACTTCCTAATTTTTAAATTTACTCGAGGACAGTTGAATTGCCTTATTGTCTGAACAGCTAATAAATACATACGAATAATTGATTTTGCATACTTATAAATGATTTGCAAACCTAATATTTTTAGAACTTAATAGTGAAAACTGAAATAACTTTCTGGGTAGTGTTTTTGTCCTAACCGCCCTTATATTGTAATAAACCACTGTATAGATATTGGAAATAAATGTTGAAACCCGGGGGGGGGGGGGGGGAGTGACTTCAAAAACTCCTCTCTGGCAATGCCATTGAACTTGGGTATTTTAGTTTCTTCCCATAAAATTTAAAAGCACTTATGAAAGGTTTTTTTTTTTTTTTTTTAAGTATTAATTTGCTGATTCTAGAAAATATACATACCTCTGACTGCTGCAACCTTTGAAAAACCTCAAAATTAAACCTCTTGGTATCTGCTTCTCTTTATGACCAAACTTTTCAAACATTTTCAGAAAAACTTTCAACGCAGTAGATCTTTCATCAAAGCGTCTCTCGTTGTAGAAAAAGCAATTTTGCTTTCCTATACTTTTTTGTATTATTGCCTTATTTCTATGTGTTTGTAGTAAATGAAATCTGCATACAATATTTTTAGTACAAATTTATGATATTGCCTTGAAAACAAAATTTTTTACCTTGAAAAGTACTTGAAAAGTGCTTGAATTTTTTTCTGCCTAAAGGGTATGAACCCTGAGAAAGAGTGAAAGTACATTCAGTTACAACAGAGGCTAAAAAAAATAATTTCACTACAGATGATTCAGATTCTTCATGATTTTCTTTCTTTCAAAATTTCTTCTTTTCACACAAGTTCTATTGCCTTTTTAAATAGATATTTATTGGTTACCAATTTCGCCTTGTCCTCCTAGTTTTCTTTCAGTTAGAAATAATTTCTCACCTGGAAGTGAAATCTTGCGTAAAGTATCATCAGCAAGAGCAAGGTCAAGCAAATCATCTAATGATGGATTCCAATATTTTTTTTTTTTTTTTTTGATTATTGAAATAGAACTCTTTTAATTTTCTTTTTGAGTTCTTAACTGACAACTTGTGTTTCTTTGAGTTGCGAACCAACAGTTAGCTAAGAGGTTGAGAATTGATTGTAGCTGCAGTTAATTAACATGATTTAATAAAATATGAAATAATTTCAAAGTCAGTAACAATCTAATTTATTAGTAATTAAAATTAATGACAAAAAGATAACATAAATAAATATTATAACAATCAATGCAAAAAAAAGTTAGATTTCAAATTTTGCAGCAATGGTAGCAACCTCTAAATTTTATTCAATTTTTATTTTTAAGGTATATGATTTTTTTTTCATCCAAAAGAACAAAATGAGAGGGTGCCTCATGAAAAAATAACATCTTCAAAAATAAGACCCACCCTAATATATATATACACACACAGGCTACCTTTTAAATTTTTACAAAATGTAAGAGGGGAGTGTATCAAGGGTCTGTAAAGGATTTTTTACAGGGTCTTTTATGTGAAAAATCAAATAATTTTGCAAAAAAAAAAAATGTAAAAACAAAGTTTTAGAATTTTGAGATGGCACAAACTGCATCATTGAAACTTAAAGTTGAGTGTTTTCCTTCTTTCTGTTTAGAATATCATTCTTGAGTGTTTTCCTAGTATTGGGGGGGGGGGGCATCCCTAGTGTATCAATATTTATCTATCATTCTACATTGTGTTAAATTATATTTGAAATGTTATGTACAGCAATAATTGTAAAAAAAAAAAAAAATGAAGCAGGGGTTCAGCATTTAACTTTGATCCAAGACACTCTAAAACAGGGTGGCGACAGATCAGGGAAATCAGGGAGATCAGGGAAAAGTCAGGGGACTTTATGAATCAGGGAAAAGTCAGGGAAATATCAGGGAATTTTGAAAAAATTACAAAAAATCAGGGAAATTTTATTTTATGAAGAAATTTTTTTTTTTTTTTTTTTGCTTTACAAAATTTAGTACTCTAATTCCCTATGCATTTTCCGCCAATTATCTGTTCAAACAAAAAGTAAAATTAATGAGGTGCGATTATACACTGCCGCATATTTGTGCATCTTTTTTCCCCCACATCAAAGTACTGAATCTTACTTATTAACCACAGGATGACTTCCTAAGATTGCTTCTGTGTCTGTTAGGTTGTTTATTTTACCTAGCTTGAAATTTCCTTTTACGCTTTCAATGCTACGTAAAATAAACAACCATACAGGCAAAGAGGAAACCTTCATTAATGCCTTAGCTCCTTTGCCTTTATTCCATTGTCTCGAAGTAATTAGCATACTGTAATCACGATTTCAAGAAGAAATCTTTGGTTTTTGAATTAATACTATAAAAGCTTAAAAGTTATTACTTCTTCGCGTTTTTAATTTAATTGCTAAAATTGAACTTTCAATTAAAAAAACTTTGCTTTTTGCCATTTTACTATTTGTTGTCGCCGCAAATTATAAAGGTTTTCTTTTCTTCAGACTGAAGTGATTCTTTAATTTTATAACCAAGTTGTATTCTTCTTTTATATATTTTGAAATTAACTAATTGCTTTTTTCTTCTTCTTTTTTTTCTTGCATTTCAAAGTTGTTTGTTACAAAAGCAATCTAAGATTTTTTTTCGTTACGTACTGAAATCATTTGAAATAGAGTTAACTTGTGTACTTAAGTAAATATCTTTATTTTTTTATTGTTAAAATGCTGTATTCATTCATTAAAACCTATGTTCTTGATTAGAGAAAAGCTCCCTATGAATGGATGTCAAATGGTTTCATCTGTTTTGCATAAATATGTCAATTAGTTATATAAGAATAACTACATTACTTCTATTCTTTCACTATTACTTGTTATTCTTGCAACAATTATTATACTGTTTGAAAACTTAGTTCAAAATAATTTCAATTACTTTTTAGTTCTATCAGAAATACACATATGTTTTTAAGAGTAATTTTAATAGTTTCTTAAAATTCTTATGCTAAGTGGTTTCTGGAAGTAAAGTATTTTTTTTTTAAATTTTCTATAATCTTTCCATGTAGAAAAAATTAATATACTGTTTTGTAGGGTTTTTTTCCCAAAAAAAATTGACTTGATATTATTTTTTAACCATTTTATTAAAAAAAGTAGCATTTTTTAAACACATATCTGTAGTTCAACAACTTTGCACAACTTAAAACGTTTAAAATACTTTATTTTATACAAACATACAATGGATTTCAAGTAGAGTAAAGAAAGAAAACCATTATCATTGGTAACGTAAATCAGGGAATTTTGGTGAACTTAATCAGGGAAATCAGGGAAAAGTCAGGGAACTTTTTTTCACAGTTCCTGTCGCCACCCTGTAAAAGAAGAATTTCGTTTAAAACTTATAAACTCTGACTTTAATGAAAATAGAAAGAAATTTTATTCGTTTAACTCTCTTAACAAAGCATACTAAACATCAAAAATTTGAAAAATTCCCATAGCGGATGCAAAGAGATCGGAATCCTCAAAGTGAAGGCATCAAAAGTATAAAAACGGCTTGTAAAAGAAAAATTTTTGACAAAATTATTTTAAAATTGCATTTTAGAGTCCTATGATAAACATGTCATTAATATCTGTGGATACAGTTGAAGCAAAAAGAAAATAAACCATCGATTCTGCATTTTAATTTTTGACTCATAAAAGAAAATGGAATTTGTCTTTAAAAACTTGAAATAGACTTTGTAACATAAATAGAGACTTTTCATTTATTTGAATCCTAATAAAGCGAAGTTAACTTTGAAAAAGAATAAAATATAATTCTCATGTTGGATGTAAAAAGATTGCATTTTTGAAAATCTAGGCATCTAAAGAAAAAGAGATAAATAAAAGAGTTTATTTAAAGTTGATCATCCTTGTTAGCATCGAAACATCAAAACCATATAATTTTCTCCCAAAATAAGTTAAACATCTCACCATAAAAAAGCAAGTATTGCAAAGCTGGTAAAATGAGAATATTTTCTAATCAAGTCACAAAAATGTTAAACGATAGACAGTAAGTGGCGATAAGTTTGAAGTTGGTAACCTTATCTAAAGCGATCACATTTTCCCCACCCCTACTCTCCGTTTGCAGTTCTAAGTCCATTTGGCTGTATGTTGTTATTATTGTTTATTAAATCATGAGGGAGAGAAAAGTGCTTACACGATGCCTTTTCAAGGAAGTTTAGAACAACACCCCTGCAAAATATCCATGATAAAACAAACAAGCAAAATTATTTAAAACCAAACTGACTTTCAGCTGTTAATTTCTTTTGAAGAAAAAACAACAAGCATTATATTTATTTGACAGTAGTAGTTATTTATTGTTTGCAGGAGCATAAAAAGAGTGCCTTATTTTTAAAATTTATTTATTTATTTATTTATTTATTTTTTGCAAGATTAGCAGATTTTGTATTAGCCGATTCCTCTAATTTAGCTTTTAAAAAGGTTCCAAAAATTACCCATTTTATACATGGAAATATGCGTTATTTTGATTTCAAATTTGCTTTTTCAATAAACAATCTGAGAAAGATCCGGTTTTGTTAATCAGCATTTTGTGAAAGGTCCGTTTTGGTTGATTGTTATTTTGTGAAAGGTCCGTTTTGGTTGATCGGATTTTTGTGAAGCGTCCGTTAACAAACCCAAATTTCCTCTGGCCAGACCCCTGATTATAATTAGGAAGTGTTTGATAAAATATATATCGTCAACACGCTCTCTTTTACGTATAATCACGTTGATTGTGTTTTATTTCGAGTTTTACTTTTGCCAGGTTAGTAGTTAGGCATCAGTTTATTATTCATAAAATTCAGTTTCCTAATCTTAATAATCTTACATGTTTTACTCAAAGTTTTAATGCTTAATTATACCTTTTGATGAAAATTTCATAGATTTTTCTTTCTTTTCAGATCAGCAAAAATATCACCTTATGCGATGATTGTGGCTATGATTTATCTTGAACGACTTCAGTTAAAAAATAGTGAATATCTGGAAACTGTTTCTCCTTCTGGCCTTTTTGTTGTAACAATGGTAAAAAAAAAATCAATATGAAATTTGAACAATGTCATATTCTATACACATTAAATATTTTGTGCATACGTTTCTAAAATTAAAACAATATTTTTGTTTTACCATAAAATGTGCTTTACAAACTGATTATCTGTTCTTATCTTAGTTGGTAGCTTCTAAATTTCTGTTTGAGAATGAAGAAGATATTGTGACGAACCAACTGTGGGCTGAATATTTGAATTTTGAAGTTAAAGAGTTAAACAACTTGGAGCGGGATTTCCTTGCAGCAATTGTAAGGTTTTTTTATACGACCTACAAAAATTTAATGATGCAAAAAGTATGATTAATGAAATCAATGTTTTATTAGATATTCTTTATTAACAAGTATTAAAACTAAAAAATGTATTATTTGCTTGCTTTTTAAAGATATATCCCTGATAGCTAAATCATTTTGAATAATGTACTTAATAAAAGCAGTCAATAAGGTATTACCTCTATCTATGTCTTTCCACTCTTTAATTAGTGAAAAATTTGTTCTTTAATGCCACAATCTATATTTTCACAGCAATTATTCCTCGTAAACCCTTACTGTTTACTTAAATCATTTAAAGATTTCACTATTTCCGAAACATATTACTTATGTTTACAAAGTTATAAAAATAGTTAGGGGGGTTGCAAAGTAATGGTTTTTTTTTCGGAACAATTTAATTTTTGATTTTAATTAATGATGTAATTTCCTTGGTTATCAACTACCTTTTGCCTTGCAGTGTTCCAATTTTCAATCCCATATCCATAAAAATCTATCGGCGATCTATCTTTTCTCGGGCAAAATATCTGGAGATGACATTTTGGATATCAGCCAAATTTTCATGTCTGTTGTTACATAGCATCAGGTAGTCTGTTGTGGTTTAAGTATAAAAGTGAGGCAACCTACCAAAATGCATTAATTTATTTTAAGGTTCATTTTGAGCAGTGTGGTATTGCTTGTTCATGTTTCAAAAGCACTCCTTCTCTGTTGACAATTGCTGGAGCGTATTTGCCTGACATTGCTCTATCTGATTTCCCTTTATTCCAATCTACAGCACTTTCTGAGCGGCAAAAACTTGAGAAATAAGCTGATATCCTAGGTGATCATCTTCATAGTTTACTCCAAATCTTGCTAATTTTTAACAATGAGCTATTTGCGCGCTTTTAGTTTTTAGCTCCACAATGTAGATCAGAAAAATACATGAAAAACAATACCTATTTTTAATTAAACGATCTCTGTGAAAAAGGTTTAAAGTTAACTCTAAAAAGTTGCGAAAAAAAACCCCAACAAATCAACGTGATTGCTGATTTGACATCACTGTGCACACCGGCGAGGTTCACTTGCAGTAGAACAACAGTTCAGCTTGCATCTTATAATTGTAGTTTCCTACTCTTTATTAATTGTGTTACCTATTTAATTAACTTAGCGTAGTTATCAAGGCAGGGACTAAAAAATTTAGTTATATTCTGTTTTTTTTTTTTTTTTTGGAAAAATGGAAAAATTGATTTTGTACAAATTAAAATGTATTTAACGGATATATTTTCGTAGAAATCTTGGATTTTTTTTTCTTTTTAACAGAAATTTTCATAAAACTTTTACTATTACAAAAATTCACCAATAGTATTCATTGTTCAAACACCAAAGATTATTTAAATTAGGCAAATTATTAATCAACCATTAATTTTGAGTAAGATGTGATTTTTATTAACTGTATCAAATCAAATTTTTGACAGATATTTTCAGCTTTTCAAAAATAGTATGTGTGTGTGTACACACACACATATATCGAATGAAAATATACAAAAGAATTATTTGAATTGATACACTAATTCTGTTTTGTGTATACAGTCTAGTCTTGACTTACGCGAGGGATGCGTTCCAAGACTCCTCGCGTAAGTCGAAATTTCGCATTGTGGAAAAATATATGTATACATTTTTTTAGAAGCATGCCAAATTCATTCAGACACTTATGAGCATCCCTCAAATTGCTTTAAATTATTCCTCAACTTTACACTACATTTTCTTACATAAATAACTGAATTTTTACTGTATTTAAAAAATACAAAACTGTTTTATTCTACATTAAATACTAAAGATGCACAAAATGATCATTGGAAGAGATAGACCTTACACAGTTCACATAGTATGTAGTAATAATAAAATTCTGCACTATAATAGTGCTGTACAGTAGATATAGTAACAATATTTGTGAGTTAAAAATTGAAGATAATGGTCATCCTCCATGCTCCATAAGATAATGTTCCTTGATCAGATACAGTTATTCTTTCCTGATACATTTTTAAATATGGTTGCTTTGCCGTTTCTTTTTTCACATTTCAATTTTTGGCAACAGCCCCTCTTACTGATCTCTTTTTTTTCCCAGAATACAAGAGCAGTTTCCATTCTCATAATATTTACTTTACAAGACTGCAATGCAAGCTTCAATATTGAAACTAAGTTCTGAACTTTTACGGATATATTTTTGTTTTGACTTTTAATTTGCGTATGGAAGACTCAGTCATACTTATTGTCCTGCTACCGTCGGCGTTTTGTAGCTATTCAAGCATATCAAGAATCTTGGCTTTTTTTTTCTTAATCAGAAACTTTTTTTTTCTTAATCAGAAACTTTTTTTTTTCTTCCCATCTTCACAAACTTAAGATGAAGGTGCCATTATATTTCATCAACTTTAACATTTAGAATGAAAAAAATGAATAAATGAAAGTTGCTGAGTAGTTAGTTGGTGCACTAACAACGCAATGCGTAGACAAGTTTGCTGTGGAATTTTTCGCTATCAGTGATGCTTAAAGGGATGTAATAACATTCACAAAATCAATATTTAGTAGCTTATGATGAAGCCGATGTTTCCTTCCAAAAGACCTCGTGTTGTGGACAAAAAACTCACGTTAGATCTAAAATTCGTTGTTCCTGAAAAATTCGCATTATAGCCATTTCGTGCAAGTCGAATCGCGTTGTAGTAGGAGTTGACTGTACATTTAAAATGTGAATAAGAAAAGTAGCAAATGAAGCTTTGGTGGAGGAAAGTTAACTTATCTTACAGCGTTTATTCTCATAGTTTGTATTTTTATGCAGAGTACTGAACATAAAAAATATTTAGACAAAAAAAGCATTGGAATGTAAATGTTATAAATTTCTGATGAATGCATCTTTTGTGCTAGAAATTGTTCAATAAATTGAGAAAAAAACTTTTTCCTCTCAAAACTCTTCTGGTTTTTTCCAGATCATTCCCATCTTTAACAATAATAATAAAACCTATGCGGTCCGAAAAAGCAGTACAAAAAAAGGTTTGTGTGCAAATGCCAACAATAACACGTGGTAACATTTACTGCTAAAAAAAAATAAATAAATAAAGATTGCGTTTACAAAAATATCTAAATTACTCTGAAATGTAATATCTATTACAGTGTGTTTCCGTATTGTTTCTATTTAGTTAGGAAAAAAGAAAAAAAAATCTGTTCAAGGGTTGAAAAAAAGAGAAATAGTGTTACACCGTAATTGTCATCAACACTGACGTTTTGTTACATACACCGGGGCAGTTCTCAAAAGGTGGATGCAAACACAGACCTCAACTTTGAAGCTTTATCACCAAATAACTTTCATTTTAATTAACTCAAAAATTTTTGAGTTGAATTGTAATACTGTATAGAGACAAGAATTGATACAAATTATGGAAAAAATGCTCTTCAAATACCCTTAAAAATATATTTTCTTTGCTAAAAGGCACAGTTTTTTGGACATTCAAAACGTTAACTGGAAAAATGTAAAGTCAAAAAAATTTTTTTTTAATCATTCCATACATTTAAAAAAAATTAAGGGTATGAATCTCAAACTGAATAATTTTTTGATAATATTTTCCACGAACTACAAAGGTAAAGTCATTATTTATTTTCTAAACAATTTTAGAAAAAAAGGAAGTTCGAAGTTTGATGTATGTCCGAAAGTTACGACCTGGACATGCCGTATTTTTTATGCCGTATCTTTGAAGCAAAATCATTTTTCTTAAGCATATGGCTCTGTCCACGGTGACTGACGTTACAATTTCACTCTATTTTTAACTTACAAATTCAGTGCTGTCTTGAAATTAAATTTTGTTTCTTATGAAATTGATTGAAAACATCATGATATGGTACATCACTGCCCCCCCCCCCCCACGTGTTTTCAGACTTGAGGAAATTTTTTTGTGTGAAATTGAAGGGAATAAAAAAACGTGACTGATGTTACACAGAAGAGACATTGAGAAAATTGGCTTATATACAATTTGAAATTCTCTTCAAACTAATGACGTAAAATCTAAACAGATTTTTTCCCCTTAAAGTACAGATTTTAGACTTGATGAAAACTTTGTTTTATCAGAAAAACTTAAAAACGGAGAGTATAAAAATTATTTAACACCCGTGACTGATGATACAAAGATTTTGTGACTGATGTTAAATTTACAATAAATTGCTGCAATTATAAATTATTTCTCCTTAAAAATGAAATTAGCACATGTTTTGTTTAAAATTGTATTTAAATTACAAGAAAAGTGCATTTATAAAGTTTTAAAAGATATATTTTTGATGTATTTCATAAACTAAAAAGTCCTCTTGAATTTATTACATCTAGTGTGCTAAATATTTTATTTCTTTCTCATGTGAATAATAAATTTCATTCACATGGACAGGCTATTTCCAATGTCTTTCTGCTTGAATCTTGACAGTCACTAAATACTCTTAGTTTTTAATTTCAATGCATCTAACTTCTCGTGATACAATTGTTAATGATATTCTTCAAGAACCCGTTCTCCAGTAGCAGTCAACAATTTTGGAACATCTTCTACTGGAAGTGATTCCTGCCTTTACTGCAAAGAAAGTGTTGTTGCTAAGCACCTGCTGCAGATTATAAATTAAAAAAAAAAAGCATTACTCAAATATAACTCTTTATAACATGGCTTCAAGTCGGATGGTGATAGCTCTGAAATTTGCATGAAGCTGTGACATTTAGAAATAATTCTGTATCTATGATATAGCACTTTTCAAATGTATTACATTCAGAATTAGTTGTACATGTTTGTCAAATTTCATGTTGGAAAATTTTTTACGGTTTCGGTTTTTTTTTGTGAAGATATAACAAAGAGCACTTTGAATAACTAACATATTTTACCAAGGTTTCATTATTTTGAAGAGGGGTAATGCAGCTAATAATTAAAACCTGGGACTTCAATACTTTAAATTTTTTCTACTCTTGTTCTACTTCATCATCTAATTTCTCTTTTTAGTTCCATTCTGAACTAACTTTGGGAATTATGCTAGGTTTAAAAAAATTAATGTACTTATTTTTTATCGTCCGCTCTTCTTAGCTCCTACTTTTACTTTTTTGTCATTTTCATGTTTTTCTTTATTTCTTAATTATCTTGCCTCCTTTTTTGCTTTTCTGCAGAAATCAATGGCATTTGTGCAATTTGTTTGAGGTTTATTACGGAAAAGAGAAATGTGACTGATGTTACTGTGACTGATGTTACATATTTTAAATAAGTTTTAAATAATTAAATTCAAGTATTTTTAAGTATTTAAGGAATTAATATTAAAGATATCATCATAAATGAAGAGAATATGACTTTTTATTAGTTTTGGGTTTGTTTTTGTTTAAGCAATGCAAACTTTTACACAATTTTGTGACTGATGTTACATTAGTATGAGGCCTAGTTTTAAAAAAAAATGTTAAAAGGCAATTATAACAGTTTAAAGTTTCTTTCTTGGTCTAATCTCTTCCTGTGTAAACTAAATTTCTATAAAAAAAAATAAGATTGTAGACATAACAATTAATTTCCTAAGTGAAAAAAAGGATTAACTTTTAGAGCCGCTTATACAACGACACATGGGGACGAGTAGTGTTGTTCCAATTTGCCTATAAAATTTACAAAAAACGTTGCGTTTATGACTTTTTTTTACATAGTTTTATAAAAATAGTCTTTTTCTCCTCATATGAAAGAAAAAAAATACTGATACAATGAATTTTTTTTACTGTGATGTCTCTAGTTTCATTTAATCGCCCATATGTGTGAGATGTCTAAATTGCGTTACGATCTAGACACCAATAATTCTATCCATTTATTCATTATTATAAATGATCTTCTATCTTGTACCCTTAATAAAAAGGGCTATTATAATGTACATTTCATCAATCCATTGGTATTTTGCACAATTAATAGGTTATTCATTGAACATTACATAAATAACAGTAGAAACACAAGTTTCAATTGTAACTAATGCATTTAAGGAAACAAAACGGCGGCAGCTCATAACTCTGCAACATTTTAAACATTATTATCTGTTATTTTGCTAATATTTTGGATAAAAGTTTTTCAAATTACGACAACAAATCGATATCAAAACACTTCAATCACTTCAAAATAAATGCTTTTTCCAATAAAATATGGTAGAAATTTGTTTGAAAAAATCATGTTACTTTCCAACCCCTTAATACAATGTAAATTCAAAAGAACGTGTTCAATTGAAAATCTTTGTTAAGAAAAGGATACTTGCTTAATAATAATACTTGCTAATAATCCCTCGAAAAATTTGTATAAAGTGATAATCATATTGAAAAACTAATTTTATCTCATAGCTATGATTCATTTTGTGTGACGAAATATTTGTAAAATAAACGGGATATTTTTTATAGTAAGCAGCTGGGGGTATTCCCTAGGATTTTTAAAGACAAGCTTTCTGATTTAATCATTTCAATGTAGAGCTGAGGGAGGATGTTGATAACTAAGTTTAATTGCATCATGGACAAAACATTAAAAACCTGTTGAAAAATTTCTTATGAAAGAATCTCATTACTTTCTAAGCTCCTCTGTACAACAAAAATTTAAAACAACTTACTCAATTTAAAATACTTGTTAAAAAATACATGCTTGTTTAATAATATGTATCTCTCAAAACATTGGTAAAATAATAATCATATTGAAAAAAATATTTTGTCTTATAAGCCAAATTCAATTTATGCGACAAAATATTTGCAAGAATAATTGGCTATGTTTTATACTAACAAATAAGGTTTTTTCCCAAATATTTTCAAAAACACTAATTCTGTTCACAAACTCTGTTTTTTGTGATTTCCTTTTAGATTCTAAATCACATAATTGAGAAGAAGGAAATTGTCTCTTTTGACCTGGAAACAATAACTCTTTTGAGAATAAGCAATTAGAAGATCACTTTAATGGAATATACATTGGTATTATATCTGTAGAGAAAAATTCTGTACTGTTAAACTACTGTTGCTTTGGTGGGAAGGTTGAGGGAGGAGGGGGGTTAACAAACTTTTTTTTTTTTTAAAGAACCGGTATACTTTATGATATATGCATTGTTTAATTTCTACTCTTAAAAGCCTCCTCCCTTCAAAGTGGACCATTTTTTATTTATTTTCTGTAGTTTGTATCTTGCTTAATCTCAAACTGAAAAGCCAACATAAAAAACATATTGAAACGTTGCATAGTAATTTTGCTCGCCCATTAGTTTATCACAAATTTTGATTGCTTTCAAATCCATGATTTTTGAAATTTTATTGTTAGTTACTTTTTTTCTAATGGTTTTGTATTGGGTATCATAGAATGATTGTGTATTTGTTTAAACAGAATGTACTTAAATTTTCTGTCAATTTTCTTTGATACTTATTTCCACACATTTAGGATTGGAAAATATTTGTGGAACCATCTGATTATTTGCAGCAATTATCTGAAGTTGAAAAAATGTAAGTGAACCTTTATTTGTATTTTTGAATTTAACACAGCAGTTGACGCTCAATTTTTCAATCCTCTGATTTATGAGCCCTAATTTTTACGGGCTGTTCGCTAGTTGCAAAAAATCTTCCACTGAAGATTCTTTTTTTACAAACATGCCAAAAATCTCTTTCTTACAAACTAGATGTAAGGATGAAATAATTTTTCCCTAATGATTCCAGCAGCAATCAGGAAAAAAGCTAATCCTTTTCATTTAATTGTAATTTTATTTGCCTTCATGCTGCTTTTATTGTTATGTTTAAATTAATTTATAAGCGGTTAGTTAACTTTTCTCACCATGTTTTTTGGACATCTGTGTTTATTTTTTTTTATTTTTTGCTAAACAAACAATGAAATGCCTATTAGTATTAACAGAAATCACCGCAAAAATATGTATACCATATATAATACATTGTTTTTGATGTATTTTGATTTTATGAACTCTTTTTTTTTTTAAAAAAAAAAGAGCTTTTTTTCTGGTCCCAAGAAGTTTATAAAATCGAGCATAAACTAGCTTACAGACTTTCTTTTAAAATTTTCCGTTCCAATTAGATGTGGTCAGTACTGTGATTTCCTTAGCTTAGAATAGAATAGGGAAGTTTTCAATTTTATTTTTATATGACAGAGTAACATGTATGAACATCATAGGTGAAAAAAAATTTGCGATACGATAAGTAGTTTTTTAAAATTAATTTTTAAAGTTCAAGCGATTGTGACGTCAAATGGCACAGGAAGTGATGTCATGCGCTCTTCCACCACGGGAGAAGCCGAAAGGCGTGCAGTTGGCTTCGAAGCTGAAACGTAAGGCTTACCTCCTCGCGTTTCTGGAACATTAAACCTCTTTTCCTCTCGGAAATATTCAAATACCATCATTTTTGTTACACGAGGAAGATTCTTAGATTGTGCTTTAATGAAACCGGCCTCCATAGTGTGTTCAAAAGGATTATTGAATTTCTAAAAAAATAAAAATATCAGCACGCTCAAAATTTTCGTAGCGAAAACGGGATATTCGGTGGAAAGCTGCCCATTAATGCCATGTGACGTAAGCTCGTGACGTTTCAGAAGAGCGCACTTTTGCGCATGGATTTTTAAAAATTCATTAAAAATCAATCACGGTGTTTTAAAATTCGGCGATGGTGAATTTTTTAGTTTTGAGGGTCAATTAACAATATCCAATAGTCAAAATATGAACATTTAATAGGTTGCAACTTTCCTATTCAACTTGAAACAATTAATTAAGGATTGTTTCATTAAAGCAGGGTTTTCAAACATTAAACTAAATAAATGTGAACTCCATGATGAAAATTATGTTGATGAAGATGATATTGAAACTGTGATCATAGTTAAAGAAGACAAGAGACGTCTATGATCAGAGATCAATTTTGAGGAATACATGTATTGTTGATAGCAATATCTTGACTTCAGAATTATGCATAACAAAAAATTTAATAAATGACACATTATCTGGGCCTAATTTAAGTGATGATGAGGAAGATTGTGAGAAAGTGATTCCATCTTCCTTTAAGAATGCAATTTACAATGTTAATAACGTTAGAGCTTATATTCTTTTCAAAACACTATTGAAATTTTTTTTCATGAACATCATGTAATTCATAACCCCATAATAAAGTTAATAATGATATTCAGTAAAAACCCTCTAATGCGGACACTAATGGGACAAATTTTTTTATCCGCAATAAAGATGCGTCCGCAGGACAGGGCTTTAATAATGTTATTTGCCTTGGATTCCAGGAATTAAAAGTTGTCCGCATAAGAGGGGTGTCCATTAGGAGGGGTTTTAATGTACGATCATCATGTCAGATAACTTGAAAATATTTTTTAAGTTAAATATCTGTGTATACTTATACCCCCAGGGCTGCGGAGTTGGAAGGAAAATGGCAGACTCCTGGATTTTGAAACGTCAGACTCCCTACTCTTACTCTGGTTTTATTTATTCATTTATTTTTTTTTTTCAATCCTCTCCCCCTATGGGAAGGGGATAACATAGATTTAAATATAATTTCCTTTTTATGAAATTTTAGCGTTGTATTTTATTGCAAACCTAAGGAGCACACAACATTAGAAATTAAATTTGAAAATCAAATTTTCCAATAACTATGATTTTAAAAGTGAGATTACTTAAATATACTTGCCAATTCTACTGTTTTTAATGAGATACTCCTTTTTTTTCCATCCATCTCCCGATTAACTGTGTTTAACCATTTTCTCCCGTTTTTGCACTTTTTTCAATCACTCATCAAAAAGTTTCACTTTCTCCTCAATAGTTGGCGCCCGTTTCTAGTCATCCACCAATGCCAGGTGCCAAGGGAATGTACAACTCCATTGTAATGCATAAGAATATGAACTATAACCAATTTTCTTTCCAGGGCTAAGAATTTTAGAACACTCATACTAGAGAGCTCCAAAATAGGTTTTCTGCACCAACTTGCAACAAAGCTACTTTCATGTGTGATTCTACGCTATTTTTTCCTAAGCATAATCTATAAGTGCGCTAGAAACGAGTAGCTGCAAATCACACCATTTTCCCGCCTGATTTATTTGTGTTGCAAAAATTCGCTTTTCCCCCCTGAAAAATCGGACTATTTCCTTTTTTTTTTAAATTGGCGCTAAATTCAGTGTGCTGAAGGAATTGATTTGTTCTAGAGTTTTACCCTGAAGAATTTTTACAATTAATTACTCATTTAGTTATTTGGAAGCTTTCCTCATTGCTTGTTCAACCAAGCACGTGCTTTGGCAAAAATGCAGCAGTTTTCAATCCTTTTGCATCTTGAAAATATTTCAGTAGTTTTGAAAGTTGCAAGTTATTTCAACATATGCTACCTTACACCTTTATACTTTTACCTTACACTTTATACTTTATTCCAATAATTTATTTAAATTTTTTTCCGGATTTTAATAATTAAATTTTTGTAGCTACTATTTTGGTGGAGACTTGGGAATATGCAAAATTTTAAGCAATTACACTCCATATTATTTGATTTTTCATTTGCAGTATGTTGTATTTTCTTGCTACTACCAATTAGCTTACACCTGAAAAAAAATTCCTATATCATTTTATATTTAATATTCAATACATTTAATAGCATTATAAAACAGTTTTGATGTGAAATTTGTCCCTAGTGACTCATCAATACACCTCTAATGGAATCTCCTGTTTTTTTTCCTTTGAGGTTTGGCAATCATGCTTAAAAATCCCATGTTTAAAAAAAAATTGAAAAAGATTAATTTGCTCTCCTTTAATGTTTAATGAATAGATGTTGATCAAATTGTGTGCTGCAAATTTTTGAAAGCTGTAACTTGAGAGAAAAAAAAAGCTGTTTTGCGATATCAGAAAACCTTTCTTGCTAGGCGGCGACATGGTTGCAAGACCTTCCGTCTCAGGACGGATTTCCATCTTGGACAAAATTTCCGAGACGGAGGTCGGGATGGAAAGAAATTCCATGACTTTCTTTCAGTTTTTACTTAAAAAAGAAAAATTGAGTTTGAAAAACGTGCTTTAATATATTACTGGACCATTCCATAACCACGAATTTGCTTCGACATTCTCTCCGTTTTCCGTCATGGGCTTGTTTTGTTTGCAACGTGCTTTTGGAGGAGTGGCTTTTAGACTCGCGACGTTTGACTTTTTCTAGGTATAGCTCTGTTCTTTCCAACTCACTGCATTGCCGACTGAGGAGTTGCTTGTTATTCTCCCTGATTTTTCGAAATAATCAGCTCTAATTGAAAATTTAGCCTTTTCTCATACTATTTTCTATCATCCTTTCATTTTTTTCATTTGCGTTTTTTTTTTTTTTTTTTTTTTGCAAACTTTACACGCATAAATGAAAATTATGTACGCTCTTAAGAGTTGAATCTGAATCACTGATTGAGAGTGATTGCTGACAAGATGAAATGTTTTCGCCACAGTAAGGGCGTTCACCCGTACCAGGTAAAACGGAAACTATGAGGCATTTTGAAGATATTAATGAAAATGGCAATTTTGGAAATAATCGAGGGGAAATTTCAAGCTGGTTGGAAACACCGATGGGCAACCGTTCCTGCATTTTTGACAAAGACTTGAGGAATCACTAAATTTCAATGTCATTGAATCTAAAACTCACTAGAATGGAAATACGGGAGGGGGGGAGAGAAAGGAAAGGAGAAAAATAACGGCAGCACAAGTTTGCGGAAAAACGCTGCTTTTGCAAAGAGGGTAATCAGTTCGCAAATTAACCCGCAATACTGAGGTTTTAAAATTTCTCCATGTTGAAGTATTGAAATGCCATTTTGGCTGTTTTTGAGTGAGCAAGGACTTTGGGAATCGGGGGTCTTTCTCTAAACGTTTTCGAAGTTGAAGTCTTAAAACTTTGGGTTGTCTTTGGCGATGTGTGGAGAGGAGTTGCTCTCTCAATAGAAAAATAAATCTAAAACAAAAACTTACACTGCGTTTACTGAACACAATGAGGGGGGGGGGGGTATTCCGCAAACCAGTCCGAAATATTTTCGTTTCTGAAATTTTAAGAGCTTTGTTTTGGGCTATCTTTGGATGACTTAAGGGAGAACTATGTAGGAAGATTCTTTAAAAAAGTTTCCAAAATTAAAGTATGAAAACTTTTAGGCGGTCATAAGTCATGTTTATAGGTAAGAGGGGTACAATTCCTACAAAACAATTTAGAAACTGAAGCCTTAAAAATTGAAATTTAGAACATTTGTGGTGAACTCAGAGGAAGGGTTTCGGGAGTTCTCTTCCGAAAATGTTTTGATGCTGAAATATTTAAAGCGCCACTTTAGGCTATATTTGAATGCCTTAAGAGGGATGTGATTTGGGAACCCTGCCTGGGGTTAGGATTCAGTTCCCCTATTTCTTTTTTTAATTAATGAATATTGGAAAGGGTACCTTGTTTAAAAAATATATCTACTTCACTGAAGCGATTTTTTATTGATAATTTCACCACCTGCTATCTTATAAAAGAATTCTTTTTCAAAAGAAGACTGGGGGGGTGCCAATTCATTATCATTAGTCGGCCATACCCTTCCCCCACCTTTCCGGTCACCCTTTTCTGGTTTGTTGGCGCTCCCTTGGGTAGACTTTCCAATCAGAACTGATTTATGTTGCAAAAGTGAAAATCTTATGTCCTGAGCGATTTTATTGCTACAATGAAAATGTTTACGATCGGTAAAAAACTAATGGTGGGGCGCTGCAAACGTTTTACCCCTAACATTATCCAACATCGTCTAAAATTGCATTTTTGGAACTTCAATTTCGAAATATTGCCGAAGGAGGTTCCTGAACTCCATCCCTTCAATAGTGCATTCAAAAAGCGTATGAAGTTTTGAAAGATGGAGTTCAATTTCGTTTTTGAAGCTTCAATTTCGGGGAGAGCGCAGAGCGTCCCCTCCCTCTTTCTCTAATATTTTTGGAGGTTGCCCAATATTATGATTTTGGGACTATCGTTTGAAATAATTGATGTAAGAGTCCATGAACCCTTCCTTTCCCAGAACTTTACCAAAATGGCCTACCATAGCGTTTTTTGGACTTCAATTTGAAAAAAATTTTGTGGGAGTGCCCCCAGACCCCCCACTTATTGCTGGATTTTAGATTTTTTGGAATTATGATGTCAAAACGCTTAAATATTACAATTAGAAGCTTAAAATTTAAATCAAACACAGATTCCAAAACTGGCATTATTAAAATCTACAACATTTATACACATAAATTTTTCATTTAGCCCGCATGCGGAAGGGGGGGGAGGGGCTGAAAATATTTTCCGTCTTGAACACATCACCAAACTTGCACCCATGGGCGGCGATCAACCCCGAGTGAGACCCATCTGGTGGGTGACACCCTAATTTAATTTCGGAGTTTATAAAAATATAAATACTTTAAAAAATTATTTAGAATATTAAAATCATGTTCTACTGTTAAATTAATGCTTGTAATAACCTACTGATATGATTAAATATTAATCTATTATTTCAAGCATTTATCTAGAAATTTTTTTGCTTTAATCCACTAATCTAAAATAAATATTTAGATTTTAATTATTTAGAACAAATATTTAGAATGTAGATCTAGGGTGAATGTTTTACTAATGGACTAGACTCCTTTCACATACTTTGATTTGTACAAGAAAAAATTAATTAATAAAAATATTGCTGTAATTTATATATTGACAATTATCTGACTGTTTTACAATCCTGTGTTATTGTTAATAATCTCGATCTATGAATACAAAATAAGTTGAAATATGTTGACAGCTTAATGCATGTATTCAAATCCTGAATTATTGTACCTATAACTAATAAATAAAATATAATTTTGAAACAAATTACTTAAGGATATTTATAAGTCGCACATTCACCCTTGTATATATAAATAACGTCACTATTGTTTTAAGTTTCAAAGCTAGAAGTATTTGAAAATGAAAGAATGTTTAATGCTGTATATTTATATGGCGTCATTTTAGAACTTCAGTTTTTTAATAAAATTATAAACTAAATATATCGTGATGTAACTTTCAATAGAATATATTTAAATAAATATTTTTATGTTGTTGAGCGAATTCTGACTCCAAATGTTCTGTGCACTCAAATTTTAAAATTAAATATATATTTCTGTTATGATCTATCAAAAGGTACAATTTTGAAATTTAAAAGACAATATCTTATCTAACAATAATTTTAAATGAAAATTCGCAAAGTCTAGTTTTGACTTTTTAACAGTTGGAAAAGCTTAGAGATGTGTCAAGTTTTACTTACAAAATGGGGAAACAATTCTATTTTTATAGTCACTATTTGGTTAGTTCTTCAAAGCTGTGCTCTCCTAATAGTTTTTTACATGAGTATTATTTTTTAGTTGCAGAAACACAGTGTTGTTTAAAATCTTGAAGTTATGTTGCAAATTGTTAGATCTTGACTTTTGTTTGCCACATTATTCTGGAGAACATACCTACCTCGTATTCATGTTTTCAAACTTTTATTCTGTTTTTTTGGCAACATTTCTTGCACTTCCAAAGTTTTTGGGATTAAATGATAAGTTCGAAACTCGCCAAATAAAAAATGTCTGATATATAATGTGTTTAGCAGCATTTTTGTGAATAGTTTTTGCATGCTATCTTTTTAGTTATGCTCAATATCAAAGTTTTTATTGTATAGTTATACACCTGTTTTCTCCCCCCAAAAATAGTTTATTCTTAGGCTAATGTTTTCACCTCTCTGCTGTAGACTTAGATAAAATGAAAAGCTTTCTGCAAACACAAATCCTAACTGCAAAATTTTCTGCAAGTAATTATTTTGCCGAATTCACTCTTGAATAGAGAATTACATTATTCAATTATTAAAAAAGTCAAAAAAAAAAAAGAAAACCCTTTAAAATCATTTACATTTTTTTTTTTGCAATAATATCTAGTTTATGCTTATTTTTTGCCCAATATGAAGCACATGATCATTATTATTACTTTCATTTCGTAGTGAAAAAATTCATGTAGATCTGAAACTACTCAAATTGTTGACTAAGATAAAACATAAACTACCTGCTTTTTACTTGAAAAATTTATGAAGGTGCTTGACTTTGTAAACAAATCAACAAAAACTGCTCATTTGTTTAAAATTAAGTATTTCCGTTCCGTAGTCTGTAAAGTTGTTTATTTTACATAGCTTGAATTTTCTTCTTACGACGCGATTAAGACTAAAAATAACTGTTTGTTTTTTTGCCTTGAGACTTTGTCAATAAGTAATTAGCATACTATAATCATGATTTCAAGAAACAATCATTATTTTATGCACAAGAAAAAAGCAAAGGAGAGAGGGCAAGAATAGCAGACAGGGAAATATTTGAAAGAAACAGAAATAAACTGGGACTTTGTTTTCCCCCTTTATTAAAAAAAAAAATAACTTTAGTAGTTTAAAAATATTTTCTGCAGAGCCAAAAATTTTCTGCGAACGCTGTTCGTGTGTTTGTCTATATTATGCAAAAATGGTCTGTTGTACTTAGTTAATTTTTTGAAATAAATTAACATTGCATTGATCACTACCATATGTAATGAATATGACATTTATATTCTGTTCCTTTTTCTCTGTCTTTATTAACTTATTTTCTTCCAGCATTGCCCTTAGACAATCATCAGTTCGTGGGTGGTTATCATACAGTGACATGTGTGTCATGATGCAGGATGCAGTTCTAAAAGCCTTGTTATCATCTTGTCTTAAAAGAATTGCTAAGGTAAATTCAAAAAGAAAAGAGCCTACTGTTATTTTGTTTTTAAACAAAATTGTTAGAATGTAGTCTTAGAGGGAAAAAAAATTCTGTTTGGTAAAACTTTTTTGTAATTCAGTTTTATATTTTCTTACTCCTATGAATAAATGTTAATTTTTTTTTTTTGAATTTTAATATTTTTGGTAAAAAGTTCATTATTACTTGCACTTTACTGAAACATAATATCTAAGATTTTGAGTAAATGCTTCTTTACCTTTCTACAGTATCGGAGAGACCAGGGCTAGTATGCGAAGGGGTAAGCGTGCAAATGTTAAATAATTTTCTCGTTTTTGGTTCGACAGCTCTTTGCCTTGCTACTGTCAGTGTGTTTTCAGTGAAATCTGCTAAACCAAATGTGTTGCACGAGAGATAGTTGTTTTTTCGTAGTGACAAGTAATTTTTTTCATCCTTAGTTATCTTCTTATGAAACATATATATTAGTCGAGTAATTTACCAAAACTTATTAGTATTGAATATCCCATGCTTCTACGCAACAAATGATGGCTTATTCAGATTATTTTATGAAACTATTTTTAAACCAGTGTAACTTGATTTCAATACGGCGAGTTGGGGCTAATAGGCGAACTTTTTTTGGGGTAAGTGTGCGAATTCGCATATTTGCCCCAAGTTAAGTTTTTAGAGTCAAAACATTAAACAATTGAAATTTAAATTCTGTAAATTGTCAATGTTATGAAATAATTGCATTAGTTGCACTATTCTTGAGCTTATCATTTCTTATGGACATGCTCATTCAATTGCCAACGTGCGTGCTCTTCTTTCCGGAACTGAGAAAAAACATCGGGGAAAACCGCACCAGATGTAATGCTGCATGTATGGAGCATTCCTTAATATGTGGATGACAGCTGAAATATTTCCAGATTTCTTAAAGAATTTTGCTAAAAACACTAGACGTTCAAAAAAAAAAAAACTCTTTTCCTTCTAGATGTTTAAGACTCCTATGTCAATAGAAGGGCTTGATTTTTACGAGGAAACTATACACTACTAAAAATAATAACACTACTCTCTTTCCCACCACATTGTAGTCATAAACTGGTGCCTCTTGATAAGAGTGTACATGTACATGGCAAATTGAAAAAGTATGTTGATTCCGCCTTTGATTCTTAAATGATGAATAATCTAGGAAAGCCAATGACAATTTACGACGTACCAACGGTGGTCCAGGTGCTTTTCCACAAGAAGCAATCCCCACAAATATTATGAATGGTTTCAAAAGAGCTAGTGTGTTTCCCTGCAGTTCAAACATTTTTCAGGACTAACTTCATGCCAAGTTATATCACTAATCGGTCGGACTCCCAATCTCTTGGATCTATGAGTGAATCAGTTTTTCCCAGCAGCAACCATGTTGGAAAAAAGTAATAAAACTGGATGTACCTGTCCTACAGTGGATACAGTTGCTACTTCATTCAATAATTCAGGTTTAGAGTTTCTTACTCAAGATAGCACTATGTATCGGCTATACCCACATACGTCTCTGAGCATTATTTCAGATCATATACAACCTTATCCTAAAGCTGGAGAGGGTCAGGTCAAAATGGATGGAAACGAAAGAAGTCTACAGCAATACTCTTTAATACTCCAGTCAAAAAGGCTCTTCAGGGAGAAAGAATCTTAGCAGAAAAATGCAAATCATCACAAGAAGTCCCCAAAACATATAAGAAATCTTTGAATCCAAGAAAAAAGGAATGTAAACCCAAAAGAAATATAAAAAAGAAGAACGGAGGCAAATAAAATAGTTCATTTCAAATAATGTTTGCATTTTTCTGCATTTACTTCTAAAATCAATTAAACCTTTTACTTGGCATAACATACCCTAATTTTAAAGCAATTACAATACTAATTTCACTTTTTTTTTCATTCATTGCTAAGAATTACTTGATTATTAAAAACATTATTGAGGCTTTATGGGAAATTTTCTGTGTCTATTATGAGTTTTTCTCAATTCGCTAATTTACCCCATACAGCTCGTCAACTTACCCCGTGACAGGGCAAGTGTGCGAACTCTGCGAAGGTTCACAAACAATTATGTAAAAAATAGACAAAGCATAGTACTGTCAAAACAAAAATATGACTTTATTGCTGATACCATATAGATCATTCAATCAATAAAAAACACTTTTTTACTTTATTTACAACCTTTAAAAAAATAAAGTTTAAAAAGTTCGCCAACTATCCCCGGTGTCCCCTACCATGTCCGAAATTTTTGCCATTCTCACCCTCAATTTTTGAGTTATTATAAATCAGTGGTTTCAAACCTTTTTTCTGTTGCGACTCTTTTTCTTTAGTTTCATCAAGTTGAATCAAATAGAGTGTAGAAAGCTTAATTTCCTTTTTGTTCCCCGTAGTGTATTGCTGGACACTAATATTTGTCGCACCTTTTTCGACACTGGATTCTCTAAGTACTAAGTTCAGTTTTCAATAAAGATGTCTTAGTAAGCGTTGCATAAATCATGTGGAGAGGCTTTTGCTTTGCAATTTCCAAAGCAACTGTATGTGATGCCTGCATTACTGCCAAACTCTGATAAAAATATATTTCATTGGTTCATGTTTCTCATGTATGAGTCCAGTTTCATGAGGTCGAAAGCATTCCAAGTCTTTTTTTTTTACATGTTGGGAGTACTGAAATCCAAACCTCAAATATTCTTTTGAATACTTACTCCTTCTCTCCATTGACTTAAATTTCTAAATGTAGGAATGATATTTTACTTAAAATTCATTAATTGAACTGTTTGTTTAGATTTTTATATATTGACTAAGATTAGGGCATGTTTTTTTTAAATTAATTTATGCAATTTAAAAAATTATTTTATAAATTTTGAAAATGTAAAATTTTGAATTCGAGATGTCAGAACTTATCTCATTAGAGAAAAATATAGTAAGTACGCCTTTAATAATCAGAAATGTACAACCATAAAACTTTTAGGGAATATTCAGTCTGCAATTCTAGTTAATCGTTAGATGAGGAAGCTATAAAAACTTGAAATTAAAGGTATTTAAAAAGTAAAATAAAGAAAGCATTTTACAATAAAAAAAAACACAACTGCTCTAAAATAACAAGAGCCAATATTTTCTGTGAATACAATGATGGTTGGACAGTTGGAACTTGCAACAACTATGCAAAGTGCAACTAACATACACTGGTGTGCAAAAATTAAGGACGAAACGGTTTTTTCAATATGACTTTGTACAAATGCTTTCCAAATCAACACATTTAATATCGTAAGATCCCCAATACGTAAGGACATGTGTAATGTAAGCAACACTTACTAAAAGAGAAATCAGAGGGAGAAAAAGAAGCTTTATTGAAAAAGTAGCATGGAGCGCAATGCGACTGAAGACCGAAACGTCCCTGTGATGGGTGTCCAGCAAGAAACATCCGGTCTTTAGTAGGAGATATGATCTCCCCCAACTGCTAGGCAGGTTTCACAGCGTCTGCCCATGCTGGGAATGAGGGTGTCAATGAGTTGTTGAGGCATTGCTGCCCATTTGTCTTCCAGCGCCAACCGAGAGCTCCCGAATCGTTACTGGTGGTAAGGTATGAGCTGCCAAGCATCTGCCTAGAAAATCTCATACATGCTCGATGGGATTGAGATCCGGAGATCGTGCCGGCCAATTCATACGTTCAATATCCTCACTCTCTAAGAGCTGTTTGGCAGCTACTGTGCAATGACATGGTGCATTGTCGTCCATGAAAAGGAACTGCTGACCCATAGCGCTTCTAAAAAGACGCACAAGGAAGAAGAATCTCGTTACAATAACGGGTCCCGTTGACTGAACCTGCGTCGAAGATGTGAAGGTCTGTACGATTACCAAGCATGATGCCTCCCCAAACGAAAACACCGCGATCTCCATACCTGTCCCTTTCAGTGGTTCGAGGGATGATTGCGGCTTCCCCGCTCTCTCCAGATGAGTATGCGATGAGAATCGCTACTCAGACTGAATCTGCTCTCATCTGTAAAGAGTACTCGTCCCCATTCATTGTCTCTCCAATTCCGGTGTTCCTGGCACCGCAGAGAACGCCTTCTCTGATGGGCAGGCATTAGAGGTACACACCGTATAGGGCGTCGTGCAAACAGACCACCACCGTGCCGTCTTATGGCCATGGTAAAACGAGATATCGGTCGTCCAGTCGCCTGTGTCGTGTGTCTAGCGATTTCTCCCGCTGTCTGCCGCCTGTTTCTTCTGACCTGTAAGACAATATAGCGGTCATCTGCGGGTGTGGTTCCTTGTGGACGACCACTACTGAACCCCCGGATAGCTGTTTCTGTAGTTTGAAATTGTGTCCGAAGTCGTGAAGCGATGCTGTGAGCAATTCCGAACTCTGCAGCCTCACTTGTCACACTACGACCTTCCTCCAACTTCCCAATGATTAGACCTCGGGTAAAAGCATCCAGAATTCGTCTAACAGATTGATTATTCGCCATTTCTCGCTGAGGCAGCGACTCGGTGTGAATTTAACTGCTATACGGCATGCAATCTCTTTGCCAGAAATACTGATCTTACACCAACAACATGCTTTATACTACTCAGACACTCCCCCATTACGTCTGCCTGCATATCTGTGCATGTGCTACCGTACATCACCTTACTTAATCTCCTGATTGGTCTTTCTGTCCGCTCTGCCTCTTCGTTCAGCTGATATGTTAATTTTTCGACTTCGTCCTTAATTTTTGCACACCAGTGTATACAGTACAGTACACTCCTGATTATCCGTGAATAGAGTTTCATGATAACTGGATAAATAAATTAATGGATAATCTGCAAACTGGGTAAAAACAATGCCAGAAGTGTGCAATAGCCTTATAATATCAATAACAAATGCATGCATTTGAGCTATCACTAAAAGTAACATTGTGTGTAAAAAATTCATATAAAAGATTCAAAAGGCTGGCTCATTTTTAAAAACGGATTACACACATATGCAAGCAAATTGTGCAAGAGATGAAACTAGGTTACACCAATAATAGGGTGGTCTAAAAAAGGCCCTTTTAAAAAAATTTCTGATTTTTACTGGTCATACCCTCCCATTTGTTTCCACCAAAGTAAAAAATAATTATTGTGAAGTTTCAGCTCATAATTTTAACTTTTAGAGGTAGCTCAACATCCTCAAAGATCGGTTAATATTTGATTTTACGCAATAAATGCAAAAGGGAAAAAAAAGGTTGAAAAAAAGCAATACAACTATATTTCATTTAAATCTTGTGTGTATACGTTGAAAATTCTACCACAATACAACAACTATATTTAAGTGACTATGGATGTAGTTCTGCTTGTACGTACCTAAATTTTTTTTGCTGTCGCTTTAAGTGCGCAATGTTTTTCGATAACCTGCAACAAGAATTGAAATTGATCTTCAATGATTTATATTTTTTCATTAAATTATGAAATAATATTATTCTTTCTTACAAGATTATTAATAACTGACTTCCTCAAATAAATTCTAGTGCTTTGTGAAGATCATTCTCCCAAAACTCACATATTTGTTTGATCTCCCAAGTTTTGCATGATAAAATATCAGTTAAAATTCTTTTTTTTTTTCAGTTAATGAAACTGATCATAAGTTAGGAAGTCCTCAAATTTAATGAGATTTTTGGGCATAATCTCAGGTTCTTTGCAGCAATATTTTTTCATTGACTTCTTGAACAGCTTTAACCATTATCTTATATTTGAGTGTATCATTAGATTGTAAAAAAGAGCCATGAAATTTTATTCACTTCTTCATCAATATTTTTGTATTACAATTATGAAATTTATATTTCATTAAGTTAA
This sequence comes from Uloborus diversus, assembly GCF_026930045.1. Taxonomy (NCBI): domain Eukaryota; kingdom Metazoa; phylum Arthropoda; class Arachnida; order Araneae; family Uloboridae; genus Uloborus; species Uloborus diversus. The sequence continues at coordinate 28,117,482 of NC_072733.1, read as the reverse complement.
ACTCATTATACATAGTTTATTTCTATTCTGAATATACAATAGTTATTTCTATTCTGAAGTATAGAAACTATTACCCAAGGTTTTAACTAAACACATTCCATAAATATACTAAATCTTTTGAAGTTCAAAATCTTCTACTGAAGTGATGGTGAACTAGTGGATAAAAACTCATATTCCAAAACAGTACAAGATTTTTAACATTCATTGAGTATAGTGCATAGCTCTAGGTACAATAATTCTGATTCTAGGAAAAGGGTTTTATGCTGAACTATTAAAATCAGTTCAAGAAATTTTCTATAACCATCTGTTGAGTCATACAGCAATTTTTTAACAGATTGTATTCTATAGCCCTTTACATCAGCCTCTTTTCCTTACTATTAAGCTTTGTAATGTATTTATCCTTATGAATAAACTCCCAGCAGGCCTAGAATTTGTTAGAGAAGTAATTTTGGTGCACAAGTATAGAAACTGCATTTGTTAAAAATGACACTAATAATCAATTCTATAATGTGGTGTTGACATTCCAGAATTAGTTTTTTTTTTTTTAATTGTTTTGTACTAATAAAACAAGTGCTATTGCTTTTGCCAGTATTGAAGCTTCTTCGGTCAAAGCGCAACACTTTGTCAACTTACAAAGAATTGGACAGAATTGCATTAACTGCTACATATTACAAAAAACATTTTTATATTTACAGAATATATTTCATGTCTAATGTAATGTTGAAACTGTGTACATAAAATAGCAATTTTACAATGCAATTAATTTCTGTTTATGGAAAAATCAATCATATTTGTGATTAGTTGAGTCCCTTGTCAACACACTTATATTCGGCAATGTTACAAACTTCATTGACTTTGAGCTACCTCTAAACATTATTCAAAAGTTATAAAATTTTGTCCTACTTATTTTCTAATTTATTGGAACCAAATGGGAGGGTAGGACTCAAAAAATTTTCGCATTCAAAATTTTGGACCACCCTAACTAATAATGTACAGAGGAAGGGTGGAGAATGTTTCCAAGACTGGTACAGTCACTCATTTACATGTATAAGTAGTGTAGATGTATAATTCAGTAAGTTGGGTGAATCTGAAAATCAGTAAGTAGTGTAAATGTAAAGTAGTAAGTAGTGTAGATTAAAAAACCAGGTTTCAACTGGACAGACTTTAGGTGACCTTGGAAGGTTAGATGTCATTGGAAGGCAGGAGAAAGAATGAAATAAGAATGTTGAAATATAGATATTGCTTTTCTTTAGTTTTAATGTATGTATTTGTCTACATTTAGTTAATCATGGTCGATTTTTTTTTCTTTGAAAGTGTGAAAGGCCGCGAATTGTCTGCCTTGCGGATAAGCTGCCCATGGATAATCGAGAGTTTACTGTATTTTGATACCTAAATCAATAATTATTAAACATTTCTTGTTTTCTAAACAAAATACACTTATTATGCAATTTGAGTGCTAAATAAAATGAGAGAGTAATTAACAATTCAGCCGTAAGAGCATCCATTTGAGTTTAACAAAAGCTTTGTCTTTATCACTGTAGGAAGAAAATTTACGTTCAGCCGTAATTAATACCACTACAAAGGGAAATAAAATTGATGGTATCTTTTTCTCTTAAGGAAACAAAAGTTTTAAAACTCTGATATACTATGCATCTTAAAGTAGAAATAATGCCGCTACCCCATGAGAAAAGCTTTGCGACGGGGTCGCAACCCACAGGTTGGGATCTCCTGTTCTAAATGCATAGAATTTAATATTAATTTTAGTTCTCATTCAAATGTTATCAGTACTTGTATATGTATATGTGTGTTTTTTCGTTATTAGGCTGCTTTACTATGGACTTTGGGGTATGCAACGACTGCTTTTGCTTTGTATGGTTCTGCAATCTTGTTACAGCGATGTGCAAAATCAGATAAACCATCAGAAATTACTATATCAAAAGAAAATTTAACAAGCTTGACTTTACCTATCACCAATACCAATGAATCATGTGATATTAATAATCAAGTTCATATTTCTGACCAACTGTCTGTTGCTTCACTGCCAAATCTGAGTATTTGTGCGCATCAAGATAGCAAAAGTAAAGTTCATCTGCACAAAGAATCCCTAGCTTGCCGGTCATTTTCTAAATCGAAAGTTACAGTTTCCATTTCATGGAGCTCTAATCAAGAATTTAGAATTGGTGCTCTAGGCAATTTTGATCCTTGTTTCATAAAATTTTCTACAAAAGAATTCTTAGTTAATCACACATTTAGCAATATTAACTGGTTAGGAATAAAAAGATCTGTATCAGTTATATAGGTTGAAATAGTCAAATTTACTAAATTGGCTGTATTTATAAGTATTTTTACATACCTTTCTATAACCCTTTATAGAAATTTTACATCATTTGTGGTGTAGGACTTTCAAGACAATAAATACTGAACAAATGTTTTTTCAATACTGCAATACCTTTTTTTTTACTGAGCATGTCTGTAAATTGTTTTATTGAATGTAAATAACTTTTCTTATCTGTATTATTATACTTATTTTTGCTTGCAATACCAAATGTAGTGTTTATTTACTTAACATTTTGGTCAAGTTTCAGTATTTAATAAAATATAACTAGGATAACGGCACCACCCCTCATCCTTTCTTCATCCTTTCTGTTACTGGGTATTATCAGATTTTTTGGTGCCTGTTACTGGGGGGTCGGACTTTTTTTTCAAAATTGATCAAATGAAAATAAAATTAAATGTTTCAAAGGATCCAGAAGCAGCCGAACATTAGATAAGACGCAGTTGCATGAGAGAAAAATAGTTTTAAAAGTCTGAATACATAAAAAGGCTCAGAAAATTAAATTAACCTGAGAGCGATGTCTTAAGCATGTCTGTTACTGATGCTGTTACCCTACCAATAATAAACACAAGTTCTTTAGCAAAAAAAATTGTAACCAGAAAAAAAAAAGCTTTAGCAAAATGCTAAAATGTAAACGCTCGTATTAACCAACGCGAGTTGAGGAAGAGTAACTGCAGAGTAGGTGAACCCAGGGCTAACTCAAACCATGAGGTTACTTACGGTTGTTATTATCCAACAGCGAGTCACCCAGAACGCTGATTTTTTTTTCTCCCTAGATGTAAAAGCCGCTCTCATTGGTGGATTTTGGTCATGTGATGTTGTTTACAGGAGAGGCAAAGCCGACGGTCGGAAGCACGGCTGGCGCGGCCTCGTTGATTTTGAAGCACATTGTTAGGCTGATTTTTGAACGAAGGTGTTTTTTTTTTCTTCTATTTATCAAAGATAAGTTCTGCTTCCATAAAAACAAATTATACTCCTTTCAAAGCTAAAATTCTGGCTTCGCTGGGTGACAATTACAAAGAAATCAGTAGAAGAACTATTTTTCATTAAATGTCTTGGGAAATTCCATGAAAATTACAACAAATAATTTTGTTTTAAAACTAATTTTATTGATATGATTTTACAAATTGTTTCCCATTATACTTATTCACTAAATTTATATGAGCCAAGTGCAATATATATATATATTTTTTCATTTAAAATATTGTCACTTTTATCGTTATTAATGGAATATAAACATTCTTGTCATGGCGTCACAGCACCTAAACCTCAACTATTTTAATCCAATTCATAAATCATTATTCAGATTAACAGTTTCTTATTGTTACTTCAGTATCTTAAAAGTACTCATCACTTAAAAGAATTAATTTATACAGAATTGAGAATTCACATAAATTTCATTTTGTACTAAGAAGTCCGAAAGCTTTGTTGACAAAAATGTCACTCTCCACTCGTGAAACAAACAATAGCGTAAAAATTAAAAAATAAAAGCGATAAAAATACTATATCTTTCTGTTTTTGTTTTAGCATTTTAGTTATGAAAAAGGAAGTGGAAGAAGAAAAAATATCAGTTTTAATGAAAATTATTTTACTGTATAATACCTCAGACTTTTGTTTTCAATCAAAAATGTCATTCAGTCACACATGAGTTTGACGGTTATTAATGAGTAGACTTTGTTATAGATTGTGCTGCATACTCGTGGCTGCTTATTATTAATTTTAACCAGTCATGCGTCAATTGCAGGAGAGTCAGAGACGGTGGAAGGAATGGGACTGCTGTATATACACCGAAAGAAACTGTTTCTGGCTCTTTCCTGATTCTGACTTGTTGCGTTTACTTGACAAGAAATAGTTTTTCTTTTATTTCGGTATGAATGCAGCTCTCTCATTTTTCCCGACTTTCACAACTGATGTTTTTTAGATGACAATTAACCTCACGGTTTATGTTTGAGTTGTAAGATTTAAAGTTTTTAACTAGGAGGGAGAAATAATGGAGAGCTTTTACCAACCATAGTGTAACAATTCACTTAAGTTAGTGCAGAAAAATATTTTAAACAATAAAAAATTGAGACGTCACTTGTATTTAAAAGAAATCTCCAGTTATTTCCTCATCAGACTTTGATTTTCCTGTATGTTTATATCAGAACAAGGTTATTTAGGCACTTTTGACCAGCACTGCTCTTCAAATAGATCTGCCCCTCTTAAATTTTTTTTAATACATCAAAAATTTCCTTTACCACCCTTTCATCTTCTGCATGATCCATTCTCCTGATAAAATCGACGCTAATTTATTTGAGTAAATTTCAACGATTGGTTTCAGTTCGGAGAATTCTGATTTGATAACTGCCATAGATTAAGTCTTCAAGCAGGGTGTTAAAAATCAAACAATATGATAATACAAGCAATGTTTAAAAAAAATGATACGTATATTGTAATATTTTGTTTTCAAAAATTATTTTTGGTAATATTAAAGGATAAAGTTCTTGTTATTAACGTTTGAAATATTAAATGAGGCTTACTAATATTCAGTGCAGCATTATTTACTTAATATTAAGCATATTTGTATAGTAAATGCTTTGTACAATGAAGCATGTCCTGTCCATGCAGAGCAAAGTGGATGGGGCTAAGTGAAATAGTTCATATTATTTACTCATTCAGTCTTATCAAATCATGTAGGTGTTCATTTATTAATTAGTACAGAGGTTCTCAAACTTCAGACCCCCGTGGACCTCCTCCGAAAAAATTATGAACTTCGCGGAGCCCCGCCCCCCCTTCCTTGCTCAAAACTATATATATATGACACAGTTATCTATTCTTTTTTTCTAATATAATTTCACGCTTTTTTTCCATAAAATTTATTTATTCATTGAACTTTTGAAGTTCTGAACAAAACAGTGATGAACTTTGGCGTGTGCTCCACAGACTCGCTGAATACTTACGCTTGCTGTCTACCGCACTTTCAGATTATGATAAGAAGCGAATTAAATATTGGGGTCTGTGCTAATGGCATCAGTTGTGAAGCCTTGTGCAGAAGCGTAAAAAATGAAATCGAAGCTGCGCACTGATTAAAATAATTGTTGAAAAATATTAAACTTTGTCAAATTATTTCAAAAATTGCCAAATCCTATGTTTTTAAGCATGCTCTTTGAGAAAAAAAATACTTTTAAAATTTTGGAAACGAACCCATTATTAAAATCGACTGCAAACTATAGCATTATATCTACTTCAGCCTTTGCTACAAATTTTGAATGTTGACTTTTAAATTCAGTTTTAAAAAATTTGGAGCAAAGGTTTTATTTAAAGTATAATATCACAGCTGTAAAAATGTGCTTTAATGTTTGCACTATCCTCAATATAGTTTTGTAGCAATATGAACTTCGTCATGTACACAAAATTAATTAATGTCTAGTGTGTTTACTTCTGAGAGTTCCGGGATGGGGGGGGGGGGGGATTGCTGCGTCCTGCATGTACTTAAGCGAGAACTTTTTTATTACTCATAAATGGGCTTTCTTTTTGAATTAAAATATCGTTACTCGCCCTTCAATCTCAGTTCTATTTAACGTTTTAGCTGGTAGCACTGTGAATCCACTGTTTTGGAAAAATTTAATTATTCCCTTTTCTGCTCCATTCATTTATTTTCTTATTAATTTGCTATTTTATTCTCTCATTTAAATTATTTTAAGCACTGGTAGCACTGTGAAACCACTGTTTTGGAAAGATTTAATTATTCCCTGGTCTATTCATTCATTTATTTTCATATTAATTTGCTATTTTATTATCTCATTTAAATTATTTTTGTTTATTCATTTTCTTCTCATTTATGAATTCACTCTTTTATTTACCCATTTATTTGATAAAAAATATCTGTAATGATGAAATTGAAAACAGTTCATTAGAAAAATATTTCCTTTTTTACTTTGCCTCATGAAAAAAAAAGATGAAAAATTTCCACCTTTTTTCTGAAGCACAAATTTATTGCTAAAAATGAAAAATAATATTTAATTGCGAGTTTTATCGTAAAATATAATGTTCTTCCTTCATGTACCGTTATTTTTAGAAAAAAATTCCAATTTGTTCATTTTGAAAAAAAGTAAGTTACCTTAAATATTTCACTTTGCCTCCACATACAAAAAAAGACACATGCAAAATATTTCATTTATTCACATGTCACCATTATCAAAAAAATTTAGTTAGTAATTACCAAAAATCAAGTATATTCAATTCTCACGATTAGTGTTTAATGTTAAATAATTTCAAATTTCATGACCAGAATCAGTGGCAGATTAATCATGTTGCAGTTGCGAGGAGTCCCTATGACATTAGATCCCTTTCTTTTATTTAAGCCGAATTTTTCGAGGCTTACATTCAATTAATTCCAGCAATCCCAAATCCTCCAGCATGAACAAGTCATAGTTGGGTAGTTTTCCGATGTCCGCCATGCTTTAGTTAACTCGCTATAACCGAGGGGCTAGATTTGGAGCTGAAAAACTAGTTCACAACATGGCATTAACTCCAATCTGCGTTGGTTAATAACATCAACCCTTCCATTGGCAGGTAACCTTTGGATGCCAGAGTTACTCGCATTGGTTAATAAGAGCATTAGGGATGTAAGTATGAGTATTATTTCCAGATATTTCATTGTGTTTCACTTTCCTTTTCAAAATGAATTTTGAAATTTTGTCATGACATTTTCAAAGACAGTAGAAACCCAATGCAGTGTTCACATTTTGGTAATACTGAATATTGTTAAATTTTATGTTATTTTAAACATCTTAGCTCTAATTTATGTGTTTTTTTTTTTTTTTTTTTTTTTCAGTAGATATAGTTACTATTTAAAACTGTTTTATATCAAGTTTAAAGTGTAAAACTGCTCTGAAATTTAATAGCTGAATGTACAGGACTAAAGGAAGTGGCGAATAAAACTTATTTACAGTTTTAAGCAGGCTTACAGCTCAAAATATTTCTTCCTTTTCAATTTGCTTATTTTACAAATGTCCCTTAGTTGTTAAGCCCACTTTCAAGCATTTAAAAAAAAATGCATGAAAGTGACTTGAAGATAACATTTAGTGAAATACTTAAGGAGAAACCCTTCATGAAAGTAAACATCCCAATAAATGGCTTGTTTAAAATGTAATATGTTCAGCATAAATTAAATTGATATTTGTTTCACATAAACATTAATATGCATTTCTGCTTGAGTTTTTTTTTTTTTTTTTTTTGGAGGTTTACACAAACTAAGGCGTAGTGAATAGTAATTTTGGCAGGCAAAGAAAATATTCTGTCTTAATAGTCACAGATGTTACTGAGATTAGTAGATGTTCAAATACATGGCAATGACACTTGTATTTTTTGTTTTGTACAGAGCTTGGTTGTAGAGCATTGTGCCAATAACTGACTTTGTATGATCCTCCTTCAGGCATATCTTGTTCAGCACTAAGTGCCCTTATAGAATGCTAGGGCACCTACAGCTTCCAGTGGGTTCCCATTCCTTTGGACATGATCAGAAGTGCTGTAGCTATAAATACATCAAATGCATGGGATCTGCTATATTGCCTATGCCAATGGACTTTGGGCAGCTTTTGTTTTATGCATGAAAAGTCCTAACCTGAAATACCCGCTGCTAAATTTGCCTCGTCAGAGGCCATTTCTCATATTTCATTTTTGACATGTTAAAATGTTCTGTTTCTGGAATAGTTCTAAATATTTTGTTTTTTGCTTAATCTGAAAGATGATGCAATGTTAAAAATGAAGATTGCCATTTGTAAATATACTACTGTATCTTTCTTACCTTTTGTGAATTATATACAGTTGGCTCTCTGTTTAACGACTTTCGAGTTACCATAAAAAATCGTCCTTAAGTAGAAAGCGTCCTTAAATAGAATGCTTTTAACACTGTAGTGGACCATCTGGGACTGTGAAAAGCCGCCTTTAAATAGAGAAAGTCGTTAACTAGAGCGTCATGAAAAAGAGAGCCTACTGTATATCAAAAATTTCTGCTCCTTTCTTTCTGTTGACCACCAATGCAGTAGTATTTTCCTAAAAGGGAAACATGTAATGAGTTCCATTTATGTATGTTTGTCTTTTAAATCAATATATACTACAGAGTTGCTTATTTGACTTGACATTTTTCTTCCCCATAACGTTATAGTGTTGTCTCACAGCAACCTTCAGACCTCTTATCCTCATAACACAGGGATGCGATTTTTCCGGCTTTTTTGTTGATTTTTAAAACCTTTCCTCCTTTTTTGCCTCTTTCAGGTCTTCTTTTTTTCAAAAATAGGGAAAAAATACGATTTTTTTTAAATTTTCAGTCCCCAATTTCTTATTTTTTATATTTTTCTCTCTCGAATCTTCATTCTCCGTGATATCTGCCAAAAACTTATGTTTCGGAATCATGCCAACGATGTCAAGCACGTGCTGAGCCGAAATTTGCATGCCTCATTTGAGATTTCAATCTTTTTGCATCCTGCTAGTATTTCAATTATTTTAAATGTTGGGTGTTTTTTTTACAATATGCTACCTTATATCTGCTTATTTTATTCATCATTTCAATAATATTTTAATTTTTTTAATTTACTTTCGAAAAAATGCAAAAGTCAATCAAAAAAAAAAGTGGCATAGCACCCAGTCTTGAATTTTATTGAAACTTAACATGGTATTTTTTTTTTTTTTTTTTTTTTGTATTTAAGAAAGTGCAAAAAATATTTATGGTGAATCTCAAACCCTTTATTCTTTACAGCCTATTAAAAGTTTTGAAATTTCATGATTAAATGAGGCGGCTGCAAGTTGCTCTTTTGATTCCAAAATCGTATTAGGAAGTTTTAAAGACAAATTTTGGGTTCCGATGCAAGGAAAAAGATAACCAATGGTTTGCCATCACATATATTTATTTCTACCACATGAAAAAATTTTAGATTTTTCTCTCTGTTGTAAATTTTTACTTTATAAGCAGACCCCTAATTTTAAAATTTGTTCTTACTCGTTTAACACTATAAACTCAAATGTTTTTAATGAAAAAAATGTGTTTTTCTCTAAAAAATATGAAAAGTTGACACTATTGTGTGATGCAGCCAAGATTCACCTCTAACTCCCCCAACCCTTAAGAACTCAGGTTTGAATTTGTTGCCTCTTTTTCAAAATTTAGATTTATTTAGGAATAAACACTCCTGCAAGAAATGGTACAACTGTAGCAAATTGTACAAAATTATTACTTATACTTAATTAAATACGTATTGCCTTTAAAACTGGTAAATTAGCAATTTTTTATTGAATTTTTGAATATCATGGCTTCCAGGTTCTATTTTGATGCGGTTTAGAATATCGTCGCTTTCACGTAATTTTTTTGAATTTCTTCCTTTTTGCTCTCTGACCACTCTCATCCCTGATAACAGCAATAAAATATCTTACTGCTACTCGGAGCCAATGATATATCAAAAATCAAAATCTTTTAATATTTGATTGAAACATAAGGTTGGTTAAGTGCTCTCTTTGTTTGTTCACCGAGAAGTGAATTGTGTTTGACAAAAGTTTCTGTTTCATTCAGGCTTACTCTGGATTGTTTTACATTATTCTAGAAGATTGTTATGTTATGAAAATGTTTGAAAATTTCAGATCCTTGTAGAAGTCCCCATTGTTATATTCTGGGATAAAAATCTGGATTGTTCCAAAATGTTTCAGTTGATTTTAACGATTGCAGAAAAAATTTAGGTGACTAAAATATTTCACTAGCTTAAACTTTGTTTTATTCATCAGTTTTATTCCATCACATTGAGCATATTAGTAAGAGTGAATTAAAAAAAAAAAAAGAAGGAGAAACAATAAAAATTAGAGGATTAAAAAGTAGTGTTCTCTTGTTCAAGACATAAATCACTGTAGCTATATTTATTTCTATAAAATAGCATTCTGAGTATTTTTTTAATTGTTGTTTCTGAGACCCAAAAAAAAAAGTGCAATAGAAATCTTGGCTATTCAAGTTGAACTATAAACGTAGTTTATAAAATGTGCCAGACTTGAGAGTGAGAGTTCTTTCTTTTAGGGATTGCAAGTACTGTATGAGTGTAGAAAATGCAAAATTTTAATATCAGCATTAAGGGGAGGAAAATGAATATTTTTCTCAAAAAGTAAGTGGACTTGGGCATATTTCCAAATGAAAAACTCGATTTTCACCAGCATGTTTTCTTCAAAAAGTGAAAAAATAGCAAACAGAAACAAAGTATCTGCAATCATTCCAGATGTAGCACATTTTAGAATTATGCCAAAAAATCAGTTGTAAAATGGTATCCGAGGCATTGTCTTGAGCATGGTTTCTTGCCAACAAAACAAAAGATGTATTAATTTCTTGCTTTAGCCTGAAACATCTGAGACTATGAAGGTACCCCCCCCCCCCTCCCCCCCCCACTGAAAGGTTTTGTACTCAATCAGAGAAAAGGAAATTATTTGATAAATATACCTATGAATTACTAATTTGTAATTGATATCCTCCTTTTTTTTGTATTAAAAATAGAGTACTTAGTATTCATATATGAATACCATTTGTTTTCTCTGTATTTTTAACAATTATTCTAAAATTAAAAGTTCTCACTTTTTGTAAGATTGCCTTTGTGCTTACTAAACATAAGTTAATTTTCCTACCCCAATAATCCATGAGTAGAATATGTCATTTTATCAGTTAGAAGATGAATACTGAGGATTAATAAAGCTATTATTTAAATAATGTTAAATGCATGAAATTGTATGTTTAAACTGACATTCTTTTTTAATATTTTGCTTTTATGATTTATAGTGACCATGGAGAGATGGCAGCAGAACTGGAAACGGAGATGGACCACTTCATTATGTAACAGACAGAATCAGTGAGATCGCTCTCGAAATAAAACCTTTACTGCTTGCATGTTTTCTTCTAGCGTGATCTAACTGATCCTGCCTATCATTAAATAAAGTGGTTCGTTTCAGCTTACAGTTCATCCGCAATCTCTCTGGTCAAGCTATACATAGATTGTATAATGTGTTTTGCTAAAAAATTTATGCAGTAAAATTTGACTTGTCTTGAAAGTTCATGGTTGCATAAAGTACCTTGAAATTGATGTTTCTAAATGTGATTGTGCATTATTAAATAGGTGTTGTAAACTTTCATATTGTATCATTACATCTGTGCCTTATAAATGATCGTGACATCTGGTTTTTACTTTCTGACATTTTATGAAACTTACACTTACTGTCAATTTGAAAAAAAAAATTGAGAGATAAAATAGTTCAGTTTTTTTTTTTTTTTTTTTTTTTTTTTTTTTTTTTTTTTTTTTTTTTTTTTTTTTTTGTGCGTGTGTGTTTGAAAATAGGTTAGTTTAAAATTCCAGATAAAAATGATTAATTGTAATTATATATTACATGAACAGACATGTCAGCTTTTTGCTTTTGACTGGAATCTTTATTGTACATATTCTTCTATACAGTTTTGTAATTTTGGTATTCCACTCTAAAATTGTTAATTTCTGCACTGAAAAGTATAATTTATACTTAAAAGGAAATCTTAATTTCTAAAGATTTCTACGTATGAAGACTGTATGTTAGGAAAAAAAAAATAATTAAGATAAGAGTCATGGTTATTCATCTTATCAAACTATTTGCTACAGAAAGTTTTACTAGTCGAGTTTTTCTTCAGCATCTGCTATTTTAAATCCTTACGTTATCAAACTATTGGCTGCATTTTACAGGTTTATCAGCAAAAAATTAAAAGGGGAAAGTAAGTGATTTAGTCTATATAATTATTGCTTATTTTATTCGGTATTTAGGAATAGCTGATCTTATTCTAATGTGGATTTTAGGAACAGTCATCCTTATTTGAGTGGAGAGTTTTTATAAATGTTGTCCTACTGATATTTTTTAACAACTTTTTATTCTAATGGAGATTTTGAGGAATTGTTAACGTTAATTTAATGGGGACTAGGGATGGGAAAGGTCGGTAAAAAAACTGAAACTTTGGGGGATTTTTCAAAAAAATTTCTTAGACGTTTATTTCCACTCAGGAAAAAATGGAAGTTTTGAATTTTCTAGCTCAAAATTAGGTGCAATCAAACCTCGTTATCGCGACACCCGGATTTCACGACACTCCGGATGTCACGTCACTTTTTCAAAGTCCCGAACTTATGCCATACAGTTTTAATGTTAAGTGGCTCCAGGTTTTACGACAGTTTTTTGGAGGCAACTCCGGTTACAATGTCACTTCGAGCTGCGCAGATTGGATCAAATATTTCTTTGCAATTGAAAAATTTTCCGTAAATTAATGAAAACTTCTGGAAATGTTTGTTGTAGAAACTTCGAACTCAGACAAAAGATTTGACCAGGCATGACACCTCAAAAATGGTGGGGGACGAGTAGATAAGTTCTGAAAGGTACATGTTTCAAACTTTGACAAGAGGGACAATGGAAAGAAATTCAAAGCGGGTGGATTGTAATACCAGCAATAAAATATCTTACTGCTACTCGGAGCCAATGATATATCAAAATCTTTTAATATTTGATTGAATACGGGATGAAGGAAATAGCAGGAGAAGAGGAAGACCATAGCTGCTTTAAGTTAAGCTGTAGGTGGTCACTACAAGCTTCTCCCATGAGAGAAAAAGAGATAAGAGCTCCTCGTTATATTGAAAAGGGTCACACAACTCTAAAGTGGATAAAGGAAGTAGAAAGGGTTTTTTCATCTTCGAAAGGTGGGGCTAGGCCGTCAAAATCTAATTGAATTGCGGACAAAAGTGAAGAGTCTTGAATTGGTTTCTTTCTTGCTGATAATTTCGTGGAAAGGAGGAGTATTAAAAATGTTATTCGAAACTTTAGCAAACATTTATTGAAAAGTATTGTAGAATTTTGAAAAAATTATAATAAGTGAAGTTTTTTTAAAAAGAATTTTTGTTATATCCATCAAGAACTCAAATTTACATTAATTGAATATATTTAAAAGCATAAACACTATTAATTTTTTCATTAAATTAATTTTATTGTGAACTAATGTTTAATAATGAATTTTTAAACTACTCCGATTATGACGTCGCTCCGGCTATGACGAAACTTTGTTGACAGTCCCAGAGGCGTCGTGATAATGAGGTTTGACTGTGTTCAGAAATTTATAATACTTATATTCCAATGCTTCTCAGTTAATAAGCTAGTAAAATTAGGACTCGATGCTAATTTGATAGATTAGGAAATTTACAAATTGCATTTAATATATATTTTTTTGACATGTCGAGAAAATGCAATTCAATTACTTTCAAAAATGTAATTCTTTGTAAGCATATTTTTTTCTAGAATTTTTCGTCTGACATAGGCATTGAACATTTTTCTATTTTTAAAATGTGCCCATTTTTATTGATAAAAGTTGAAGTAAATGCATCAAATGTGAATTTTAATAGTTCTGATTGTTTTTATTTAGTTTCCAACCAATTTGATCCTTTTGACGATTTATTTTCGCAAAAGATATTTGAGGGCTAACTACTTAAGTGCTAAAAAAATGGAACCCTTTTTTTTTACAGAAAAATGTCCTACAAACCAAGCTAAATAAAATGGAAAGCACCCTAAGTGTGAACTCAAGTAGTAACATTTAGCAGTAAGTTACTGCCCCTTAAGCCAGGGCTAAGGCAGAACTTCATGCAATATACCAAACAGCCTAGTTATCACATCCAGAGACTGCAGTTTTGTTCTTATTAGAACTTATCAGTCATTCAATGAGATGTCATCTGCTTTCAGGTTGGTTATTCATTATTCATGAGAATTCTCTTTAGCTTTCTCTGACCTATAAAATCTTGCTTGAGTATATCATTAGGTTCATATGTCTTTTTTCAAAATTTCATTGAAGGACATAAATTATCTAGATGGTGAATCTTTTTTCTCTGAATTCCTTTTTTATAAATTGAACTTTGCAGGTTGGGACTACGCAGGTTATGTGCTTTCACTTCAAGTATTTCAGCAAAACTATGAACAGTTTGAGTGAAATGTAAAATTTTGAAGGTCAATAGGACATTTTAGGGAATTAAATAACTTGAAATGATACGATATTTCAAATTACCCGAGTTTTAATTTGAAAATGTGCACAAAATTTGAAGGTTGCTTTCCTGAAAAATGATTTGATATTGTGCTAGTTAATTTTTTTTTTTCAGAGGTTAGCATGTCTGCGCCAATAATAAATGAGACTATGTTCATCTCATAACTGGATTAAACTTATGATACTATAAAGTAATTCCAAAACTTGAATGCATGTTCAAAGCACTTTACCTTTTCTAGAAGAATATGACTGCCTACTGTAAACAAAATTGTAACTTTGCAATGTGTTTTCCAAAGGAAGAATTTCAACATGCTTCAATTAAAGCTTTTTATTTGAGAAAAATAGGAAATGTGAAAATGTTGTTAAAAAAGATATTTCATATGATAGGTTTTATGTAAATTTCTTCCCATTAGCCTTGTTCCAATTGCTTACTTCTAAAAACTGGAAAAACTGAATAACAAAATTTTTATGCCATTTTTGAAACACGTATGCTGTAAAATTATGTAATTCAAGGGTAAAAAATCCTTATGTTGAAAACTATTTTTGAGTTCACTTAAAGATCTTATGTATATATGTATTTTGAAATGTTCAATGTATATTTTTGTGTCAATCTAATAGTCGTGAAAGGAATGTGAAACATTTCTTCAACACTCTTAATTTTTACTTAGTGTCATGTATCTTATCCTATATTACGAAACACTTTATGCTATTGTTAGGTTTTTAGGGAATTGAATGCAACCTTTCAACGAAAGACCATTATACTAAACTTCGTTAATCTTACTCTCCCATTAATCCAAACTGATTTTTTTGAAAAATAGAATAAAAAGTACATGTAAATGTCAAAATTAAACTTGATGTATTTAAAAGAGGCTAAAAGTAGTGTCTTAAAATCCGATAAAAAGTGCCATTACTTAACTAAATATGTAAAATTTTGTTTTTTGTATTGTTTTTAATAATGCTTGTGCTATGCATTTAACAGCTAAATTATTAGCCACTCTAGAATTCTGTTCATTGTATTTTTTAAAATTTTATTTTATTAATGAATTCCAATTGAAATATTTAGATGAAATAAACTTTAAGGAATGCTTAGATTAAGTGAGCTGTGAAAAATAAAAGCATTTACCTTATTCAGAACAAATAAATGATAAAGTCAATGTAGCCTAAAAGCACCACTAGAATTTCAAGAAAGTCATGCTCCTCTCTTGGGGTTGCAAAAAATCCATTTTTTTTTCAAGGTAGAAAACCTTTTGAACAAGCATACTTTGGTAACTGCTGCTTGGAAGCTCAAAACTTTTTCTGCGTTGAAAAGTGGAATGCTTGCCACAGAAAAACAAAATTGTGTGTGATATTCTTGCAATTTTTGTGCTTAGAAAAATTTTATTTGGCTTTTAAATTGTTTCATTATTCCGGGTTTTAATTAATTTGCATCAGCTACAAATATTTTGCATTAATAAAGCTCAGTTCTACTCTACTTAGATGCCATCCAAATATTCTTAGTTCAATATACGCTGAAATATTGTAAGTGTGAAGAGTGTGCAATCCTTCACTTTTTTACTCATCCAATAGATTTTTTTAGCAATTTTTTTTTTGGCTTTTATACAATAAAATATGAATGAATTTACTTTTCTTGCATTTTCTTTCTTACTTTCTTTATGTTAAAGATGTGACATGAATGACAAAACAACATTTGAAATTGAAACATTGATGCCATTGGCCGAAAAACATCAATACAGTGAAACCTGTATAAGTTGACCACTTGGGGTGCACTACTTTGGCGGTCAACTTATACAGGTGGTCAACTTATAAAAGGCAGTAATGTTTGTTTTTTGTCATTTTTTGCACCATGTATTTTTTTTATTTTATTTATTTATTTATTTATTTATTTATTTATTTTTTTTTTGAGGTATTCACCCTTTACTCTTTCTGTTCAACTCCACTTTCATTGTTTAACATTATTGAAAGTGAAACAATAATTAAAAATACTATTAAAATACTTTTGTTATTTTCCCCTTGTTTCTAACTATATTAGACGCTGTAGTTTTAGAAATTCCATATATGCCAGCTAATTTTCTCTGGCTTTGTCCATTTTCAATTACTTTTAATATTTCAGACTTTTTATTAATCTCAAGTTCTATTAACTTTCTTTTTGAAGCCTTTTTATGTACAACTTATAGCATAAAAAGCAACAAGCTCGACTCTCCCAGTTCATAAAGGCGAAACTAAAATGTCCTTATCGCTTAACCCTTTGCACCAGAAACTTTACTCATTACTCATTAGCAGGTCCAGATCTGCGTACCTGCAGTGCGAGGGGCCCGCCTCCTTAAAGGGGCTAACGGCCCTAGATATTGATGAAGAAATAGAAAAAAAACTAGCACTAAGGCTTATTCGCTTTACAAATAGACACTGCTGGACACTAGGGAGGGGCCCTACATATTTTGTTGCAGGGGTGCCCAAAATGTATAGATCCTGGCCTGCTCTTTTTAGCAGATTCCTGTGCTGCCACAACATATTGCAACTGAAAGAAAATGCTTTGAACTTTTCTACACCTATTTTCATTGAACATAGTACAAGAAGCTATCTCAAATAGAACAACAAATGAAAAACAAGTTTGGAGAATAAAGAGTAGCATAAGCTTTATGCTGCTCTTTAGTTAACAGAATGCTAGGATGCCATCAAAGCATTAAAAGCATTCTTTGAAAGCTATCAAAAAAAAAAAAAAAAAACCATTATTATTATTACAATAAATAAATAAATAAATAATAAAATAATATGCTGAAGACAGTTTTAAAAAATAAACCAAGTGGTCAACTTATGAAGGGTTTTTTACAATACTCCAGACCAAATTTGGCGTATATTAGTGGTCAAGATAGAGAGGTGGTCAAGTTACAGAAGTTTTCCTTCATTATATGAGATAGGGCTAATTCCGTTCCTGACAAAAGCGGTCAACATAGACAGGTGGTCAACTTACAAGGGTGGTCAACTTTACAGGTTTTACTGTATTTTGAACCAATTTTAAAATGGGATGTACCAATTTTTAAAAAAAAAAAATTAAATACAGATATTTTAACATTAAGTAATTGCTTTTATAGTGGGGATGAATTCATTTGGCAGTGTCTGTATATTTAAATGTATGACTAAGGTTTTTGAACTGTCAAAAACAAAGTTGAAAAAAAAAAAATAATGGTAATACTGCTAGGAACATAATTGCAATTTTTTCATTTTGTGTTTTTGTCATCTATTGTACGTTAACTTCATTGTACAAGCTTGCATTTTTAAACTGCATTTAAGAGAAGTTTACAGAAATTGTTACAAACTACTAATTTTTTATATTGCACTACATTACAAACTACTAAAAATGTAGCTACTACAGTAGTGTTGCTATTTTTGACCATTGGTTTTGAATCAATATCCTAAAATCTTAAGCGCAAAGCTATCTTGGGGTACATAATTCCAACTTTTAGCTTCAATTTCTTAGTATAGCGTGTCATCTGTAGTATTTAGTCTTCGTATTTGTTCATTGAAATAAAGTCCTTTTAAAGTTATTTTCCTAATTATATGTTCAGGGGAAAAAATTCTGAAATAACCGAATAAAACTTCAAATTTTGCTGAATAATTCAAACCAAAAAATCCCACATGCATGCGTCTAATGAGAAGAGATGTTAGGTAAATGCGAAAATTTTTGGAGGTCACAGTTATCTGCGTGACCTCCCACCGGTGCATCATTGACACCATAGTTACTTTCATTTGAGCATTAACTAAAAGTTATTGAAAATTTTAAGTTATATCACTAAAAATATACTTATAACAAATTAACCCTTGCACTGCAAAAAAAAAAAACCCTCTAAAAATGCTTTACACCATGCTTGCTGGTGGTCATTTTACAATAACCACCCTCAAATATGACCACCGTTTTCCTTCATTCCCCACCACTTTTTGGCAAAAGCCTCCCCCCCCCCCCCATTTTTTTTCCGTTTTGGGGTTTCTTTCATAGCCGGGGCCTGATCAAGCTAAAGTGATGCCCAGGTCCTGTTAAAATTTGGGTTCTCTTTCATGATAAAATCTAAATGTTTTTATTTTAGTAATTGTTTTAAAAAAGAGAGATTTATCATATTTTGTGGCCCTAAATTTTTGTTGCACCATGGGTGCAAGACCTTCCGTCTCGGGACGGATTTCTGCTTGACGAAATTTCTAAGATGGAGGAATGGACGGAAAAAATTTGATGACCTTCCTTCAGTTTTTACTTAAAAAAAGAAGAAGAAAAATTGCGTGGTTGAAAATATGCTTTAATCACACACATTATATAGTTCCATAACCATGAATTTACACTGACATCCTCTCAATTTTTCGCCATAGACTTGTTTTGCCCATGCTGCGCATCATGCCACGTGCAAAAAAATTTCCTGGAGAGAGCCCCCAGATCTCCCCTCCCTATTGTCTGCATTTAGGTTTACGGAACAATGATATGGAAAAAGTACCGAAGAGACACGAAAAAAAAAAATCTCTTGAATACTGTACTTGAACTAGGTTCATATTGATACAAAAGTCAAAAGCCAAATAAAGCACTAATTCCAAAACTGGCATAGTTAAAATCAATATTTGTATATGAAAGGCTCGGAGCAAGAATGAGATAAGCCACACTTTTGAAAACAGTTTTTTAGTCAAAATGCTGCTTCTATAATTGAAATAAAGATGACAATGGATTCTGTCATTTGGAGAAAAAATATCTGGTTTCAGTATTGCAGAATATAGAATGTATAATACCTGTAATAAAGAATATTTGTAGAATTTTTCAAAAGTTGGAAATTGGCCTACTGAAAATTTCAATCGTGGCGTATCACATTCTTGCCCCAAGCCCTTCATATGTAGAATTGTCGTTAAGCACGCATGTTTTGGCTCAAAATATTTTCAGTCTTGAACACATCATCAAACTTATACTCAGGTGCCTGGGCGCCCATATAGGGGGGCGAAATTCCCGCGAAATCGAAATTTTCTTGCTTTTCGTACGTTTTTCTTTGCAAAAATATAAAAACATTTTTTCTTCAGACATTAATGAATAAGTTATAAAAAATGTCAATTTTTAAAAACTCGAATCTGTACTGAAATTGGTTTACATGGGAAAATAACCTGCTAAACCACACTGTCAAAAAATCCTTTATTTTACGCTACATTTTTCCTCAAATTTCGCCGAAAAAGTTCCGTACTGCTGAAATACAAAATTTTCCCCTCATTTATAACGAAACAGGGAAAATTTCCCTCAAGTCGATGCAGGCATGCGTAGTTGACATTTTTATCGTCTTGATAAAAATTCTTCACCGCCCTTTGTCCGCCTAATTCGAGAACGACAACAGCGATGTTGTGAAAAAGAAACAAGAACCAAGTTTTGTGTTCGTTGGCACTATGGATGCAGTGGCGTAGGAACTGGAGGAGCTTGAGCTCCCCCTGGAATATTTCAGAATGACTCGGCTCCCCCGGAAAAATTTTCACACTACAGCTTTTTGCAGAATGCTGTTCAAAAAATTAATTTCCTTTTTATTTGAAATTTTTTAAAAAGTTCTATAAAGCTTACATTTTATTATTTTTGGTTGGAAATATTGTCAAAAGAAACAACCTCAATCATTGGCATACCCAGAAATGACTTTTGGGCGTGCAGATCGTAGCTGTGAAAGAAAAAAAAAAAACGCTACTTCTAGAAGCATTTTACCATAAAAACTTTAAAAAAAAAAAATGTAGGGGAAGCTGCTGTACCCACAGACAAAATTTACTTTTCAATTTTTGCTGGTGTCTGGGAATGGATAATCGATCGGTAAAATTTTCTGGCAGAATCTATAACTTATCATCTAATTTTACAATTTTTGTCAAGTGAAAATCTCAAAGCTTTCATCACAAAAAATTTCTTAAAAACCATCTTTTTTGTCCTAGGGTACAACACCCCGTTAACCCCGCGGACAGGTGCATTTGTACCCATGAATATATTTAAAAAAAATAATAATTAAATAAAACCAAAAAACTCGACTGCGTAAAAACCAAAAAAACTAAAAAGAAAAATGTATAAGCCCAGTAGTTAAGAATGTTATTAAATACTACTGAATAACTTCACCGTTGAAATAGTTTTATAACCGTACACAGGTAAGACAAATCATAAATTCAAAAGCAGAATAGAAGGATCAACAGTCGGGGCCCATTCTTTTCTGATTCAACTAACCCTGTAAAATTTGAATGATCCGGACGGACGAAAAAGAAAAGAAATTAATCTTTTTTTTTAAACTTAGATCCTACTAAAACCGAAAAAATGTGATAGAATCTTAAATGTTCGTTTGATGGCGCTGAAACTTCCTGGGGTACTGGAGAGGTAGTCCAGTTAATAGATACATTTTACCTTGCAAAAAATGGGGTCAAAAATTTTTTTTTTTCTAATTTGTACATATTGGTGCCGACATGGAAAAACCAAGTTATCCAACACGAAAGACCCCGGGAAAACTTTTGGGGGCCGAAAAACCACAAAAATTCATGACTTTTTTTGTTTTTTCTAAAATATCTCCGAAATAGTTCAACTTAGGAAAAAGTATTAAATGTAAAGTTTAAAGAACATAAAATTTCCTACAACTTTTGTATTTACAACTTTTTCGTAGCACAAATAGCAAAAGCTTGCTAGAGCTCTTTGAAAATAAGCAGTTTTCCTCCACTCCGAAAAAAAAAGCTTTCACACCAAGGCGTCATAATTATTAGAGCTAGAATAGAAACTTTAGTTTCAGGGAGTATATCAACAGTTAGAGTAGTTTGAGTTTCTTGCTCACCCCCCCCCCCCCCCTCCGCTGGACACAGAGTAGCAATTCTGGCTGTCAGATTAGTTCCCACTAGACTTCAAAAACAGACGATGTATTATGAAACTGAAATACATATATACACATTCATTCAAAGCACATACGACGATGCAATAATAAAAAAAAAACCTTCCCCACTGCTCACGAACTAAGATTTCTGTTCTGACAGAGGTAGCTTCCACCAGACTCCAATAACAGATGATATACTGCAGTATATCATCTGTTATTGGAGATATACATTCTAACAATATATACATTCATTTGAGACATATAATTCGTACATTCTAGTCGAATTATTGCAAACAAATATGCGATTTTTAAATATTAATGTGAAGGAATCAATATTAGGCAGCTAAGCAAACAATCCACACAATCATGCACAATAATAATAATAAACCCTCCCCCACCGCTCAAGAACTAATATTTCTGGTCTGACAGATGTAGTCTTCATCAGACTCCAATTACATATATGATTTATATTGCAGTTTGTAATTGAATTACATAATCTTGTCATTCATTTAAAGCACATAATTCGTACCATCTATTTTATTACCAGCGAAAATGCGATATTTGAATATAAATGTTAATGAATAAATATTAGGGTGATAATAAGCAAAAAATAGCCATAATAATGCATAAATGAAGGTACAATAGTAATACGTAATGAATACGTATCGATAACGAAGGAAATCGATAAAGGTGCTTTTCCAAATGTCGCCAAATTTTGGCGATAAATCTCTCTCTTATGGCAACCAAGCGCCACTGTCGCAATACTACGGCAACCCTACTATTTTCCCCTTCCCTGGCGATAAACTGCTCTCATAGCAAACCGGCGCCACTACAGGGATACTACGCACGGGCAATCCCTTTACCACCCATTCTACGGAGCGGAGCGCCCCCTGCCTTTACCCCCCACCCCCGCTTTTCGCATTTCGGATGGGAGTGCAGTGGTTTCACCTCGTGGACAAATTTTTTTTTTTAATTAATTTAAATTGGGCGTTTTTCTTTTTTCAAAAAACTAAGAATCGATGTTTTATAGATTTCATGTTTTTAAATATATTTTAAAGCTGGAAACAAATTTACAGGTTTAAAACACGCAACTTTTTGTGTATTAAAAAATAAGTTATTTGGAAAATATCTTAAATTTGCTTTCTCAATGCAGTGACGATCCTTTTTACTGATAAATATGAATTAAAGTGTTATATTTGCAAATAACTTATTTATTGATACACAAAAATTGTGATTTTGAAACCTGTAAACTTGTCTACAGCTTTAAAATATATTTCAGAAAAATTAGTAATAAGTTTTAAATAAAGTCTTCAGTCATAAAAGTCATTTATAAACTTTTCTTCTTTTTTTTCAATCTTCAAAGGAGGAATTTTCATTCTATACCTACCTATAAAATATTTTTTTTTGCATACTGTTCTAGATTTTTTTCACCAATTGTCATGAATATAAGTGTTATATTTGCAAATAAATTAATTTATTGATATAAAAAATTGTAATTTTTAAACCTGTAATCTGTTTACAGCTTTAAAATATATTCCACAAAATTTAGTAATAAATGAAGTCTAGATTCATAAGTTATTTACAGACTTTTCATTTTTCAATAATCATCAAAGGATGAGTTTTCATCCTGTGGGTACCTATAAAAGGAGTTTTTACTTTTTCGCATACTGTTTCAGACTTTCCAAGTAATTTGCTTTAACCAATTTTACAAGTTAAAAAGTAGCAACTCTTTGGTGTCGATGAATAAATCACCTAAATTTAGCATCTCTGCTAATAATAATTCGGAAAAATGTTAATAACTGTAGTTAAGTGCGAAAGCTTTAATACTTTAAGTAACTTATTTGGCACCATGAGTAAGATCTGTTCCTGATACTTATGAATAAAAGTGTTAATATTTGTAAATAACTTATTTGCTGATTAAAAAAAAAAACAATCTTAAAACGTGTAAGTTTGACTATAGATTTAAAGTATATGCCACAAAAATTTTAATAAAAATAACATTCTATTTACAGGCTTGTTCTATTGACTTGATGATCCTCAAAGGATGAGTTCTTATCACTTGTGCACTATAAAATGTTTTATTGCACAGTGTTACGATTTTTTTCCAAATACAGTCAAACTCGCCTAATGGAATAGCCAGTCTTCCACAAAAATTACTCTAATATGCCGGATATTCTATTAAACAGAATTAAAATAGACATAAATGGTTCTGTACATTGAAAATGTTACATTAAGCAGGATATACAGTTAACCGATATTCTAATAGGCGGGCTCGACTGTATTTTCCCCTCCTTTCTGCAAAACGGTTCCTATTTCCTCTAAAAAATGAATTAAATTTAATCTTAGTTTGCAAATTCTAGTTTTCTGAATTTTGAAGTATCATTTTCTTTTTGGAAGTTTTATACTTAATAAAGCATAATACTTAATAAAGTTTAGTTTATTTGATAAGTGTTCAAAAAGAATTAACTATAACACTAAAATATTATGATGCATTGTGATTAATGCATGTATAATCTGAAAAAAAATAATAGACAAATATGAAAATATTTATTTTGTTTCATATCTCTTAAAAGATGTCGAATTTCAAATCTGAAAACTGAACTTCAATAAAATTTTGATATTCCTAGGCAAAATGACCTACCTTTATATGTTCCTTCCTTTACATGAGTTACACACAGCAAATCTCTACTTTTTTTAACTAAATTCTACGTAGTGAAAAAAGCTTTAATGTCATCAAAATTACTGTAAAATGTTTTTATTGACTAACATTTAAAAAAATGCATACAAACAAAACATCACAACTGCATGAAAATTTGACAGGGACAAAACAGCTATGTTTGTTTTCAACAATCAGGAATTGCTTCTTGTTTTCACTTCACCGGTGAATGATGTTAGTCCTTTGATTTTTGAAAAGGAGCCTCGGGAGTACCACCGTTAACTGGCTCAAGTCCTGCTTCTCCAGCAAGCACGGTCTAAACCAGCAGCACTGACCACCAGAATCCGCTCCTGCTGTACGGTTGCTTCTGTATCCTACACACACACCTTCAAACATACACACGTCTTTACACACACACACACGCCTTCAAACATTCACATATCTTTACAAATACACATACACAAAAACACACGCACCAGTACATGCACACTCATGATTGCAAAAAGCTTAATTTTAATTCAAGATGTCAAAAATTCAGGTTTATTATTATTATTTATTTAATCTTATCTAGTCTGGTTTTGATGTGCCGCAACTAATTTTTAACCACAACTTTCATGGCAGAACCTGTTGCCCTAATTTTGATTAATACTGGGAGAAAACCAATTTATAAAAATACTTATTTTGGCAATGCCAATGCAACATCTGGAACTTTGTTAATACATATTACAGCAGGAAAAAATACTTAGAATTTAATGCAAAAATTTAGAATTTCAATTACAATAACATCATGACATTTGGAACTATACTTGCCTGCAACTTAAGTGGACAGTGACATCATCACGACACACAGAAGAAAAACCGTGTTAACAGATAAAACGTCACACTTACTAGCTTCCTCACCCTACCTGCTTCACAAATAAGAGGAGATCACCACCTGTGTATGAGCTGCTACTGGCTGGCATGTTTGATTCAAATGGTTTTAATGTTCCGCGCTGCTTCGCTCGTAAAATTGAAAATATTTAAAGATTGACAGAAATTATGACTAAAAAAGGTAGTATGCGTGGGTTTAACGAACAAATCTGATTTCTAAACGGTAGAGCGTAATTTCACCCGAATATCGGAAAAGACACAATGAACTATTTCCTTCATTTGGTCTCATCTTATTTCTCCATTGTCAAGTAAGCTTGCAGTCGAGTATACAATACTCAAGAAAATTGCAGCCATAACCACAATTGCAGATGTAACTGGCGTGAAGACCTTTTCACCAAAAAGTCCAAACTGTTCCAAAATATTTGAATTAAACATCTCCTTTTTCTAATTTTTGTTCTGAAAAACAGCCAAGAAAACTTTTTAATTCAAAAAATGAGAAAATTGCAAAAATAATGGACTGATGCTGCATAAAGCACGTGTTTTCACATTTGGAATTATTAAATTATAAGATATACTTACCTTATATGTTTGAGTGTTAAAGGATATAATTTTAAAAGATGTCGAAAACACAGAGAACAAACATAAAAGAGAAACTACATTAATTTAAATAGTTCCTCCTGAATGTTTTTCTCAGTAATTTTTCCGCTTGGTTTTTTTCTTCTCTGCTAAAATAAAGAAATAAATATTTGCTATCTTGTTTTTCATAACAATTTATGAATTATATATTTACATACTTGACAAACACAGGATACTGCAATAAAAAAAAAAAAAAAAAAAAACTGGCTTGACAGAGAAGGAACATAAAAAAGAAACTACATCAATTTTATTAGGTAGTCGCGGTAAAATGTTCCTCTCCGGATGTTTCTCATTCTCTATTTTCTCTTTCATACTATAAAATAATTAAATATTTGCAAAAGAATAATTTGTATATTGTGTTATGAGTATTTAGTGTCATTCTAAGTGCTCGGTAAAGTGTATGTCAACAAGGTTGATGCTCTGAACTCGAACTAAGAGCTACTTGGTATGGCACTAGTGAAACCTACACATCAAATACATACAATGTGAATTTTGAAGCCAAACTTTTATGAGTAATAGTTGGCTAACTTGGATTCATATTTAATTGTTGCAAAATTTACAGCATTCAGAGACTTATAAAACATTACACTAATTTTAATATGTTAGATTTTCCAAAAACTTGATACTTAATAACCCCGTCAAATCCAGAAAACTCATCTACATTCTGGCAGGACGAAAACACCTGAGAGAAAAACTTTACATATGCACTCTCATTAACCTGGCATTTTTAAACAAAACCACTTTTTAGTCAACAGTGGGCTGAGTTTTCAAGCAAATATAATACCATTTGAATTTAAATAAAACAATCGGGAAATTGAAAAAAAAAATCATGCCAAAAAATGCTTATTATTATGGAGGAGTAAGTGAGACACTTTTAATACATTGGTAAAACCAAAATTCCAGCATATGAGGTTTCATAGCTTTTAGGGAGAAATAATATTAATAGTAGTGCTCATCTTGCTAATGTAAAAGTAGAGGTGCTAAAACATGAATGCAAATAATAAACCCAGCATTGGGCCTTATTGTGCCATCCGACAACAAGGGGAAAGACTAAAATGCAATCTTTATCTTTATAATGCAAACACATATTCAAGCAATGTGCAATTGTAAAAATTAACAAACTGGATAGATGTTTTGGGGGAATGCATGCTTAAATCGAATGGTTAAACTGAACATTCATGAACATAAAAATTTCTAGAAAATAAGCCTTAAACATTTCCACAAAACAACTTTAGAGTTTTAATTCTCTCAGCAAAGTAACACAACACATGCAAAGAAATCTAAGTTAATACCTAGCCTACTTGCAAGATAGATTTTTATATTTAAAAAAATGAAAAGTTAACATTGTGGAAGAAATGCAGATCGAACATACACGAACAGAAATCAAAGTTAGGGTACCTGTGAACTTAACTCCTCATTAGTGAAAAAATTATCATTGAGTAAAAAAAAAATACATTTACCAGAAACAAAGAAACATACCAATAAAGAAAAGAAAAACTTCAAAACAGTTTAATAATCCACTAAATTTTTAAAACAGCAAACAAAGTAGCAATGGCCGACATTCAAATCAAACGGAAAAGCGGTAGGTAACATACAAACACTTAACTTTTGCTGACCAACAAATGTTCTAAAATGTGAAAAACACAAAATCAGCAGCATCTGAAACACTTATCTGAGAATGAAAATAGCTATATTAATTAATGTAGTTACAGCAAAGAAAAGTATCCAGTACAAAATTGTTACCACCGAACTCACGCCGTATCGCGATCGCGATTTTGTTGATAAACAATGAAGTTTAGAAGAAGAAGTGTTAGTTTTCTCAGTTTACCACATTTTAAAAGGAAATGAATTTAAAAAAAACTCACCTGAAATCAACAAAACTTTAAATTAAAAGAATTTTGCCACAGAGACCTGAATATAAACAAATCAAGTAATATCCAAAAGTCAAATATCTAGCAGATATCCATAAATGAGACTTAGATGGATATTTTTTTTAAACATTCAGGTTATTGAACAGCCATCCACAAGCTATCCAAATATCTATATCTAAAACATGTAGAAATCTGGATAGCTAGACGACTTGCGAAAATCCATATCCAAAACCTGGATATCCATAAGCTATCCGAATATCCACATCCAAAACATGTAACCGTTTGGATGTCTTGAAGATATACCAGAAATCCATATCCATAGACATAACCAGATATGGATATCCATCAGCTGTATGGCAAATCCAATGGATATTTGGATATGTCATGGACCTTTTTGGATGTCTAAGAGACATTTGTGGTTGTCTGGGTATTAGTTTATTTCTTCATGTTATCGTGCATATATTTTTGATATACGTTGGTTTAATTTGCATTTCAATTATTTTGAATTTTAGCTGTGATTTTATGCTTTGCTTTGCTTAATAATTCGTATTAATAAAATTTGTAGGTGAACAATTATTTAGCATCATTTCTTTTCAATCGTTATAGTATGTTTTTGACATAACTATGTTCTTTTTTTAGCAAAACTAACATAATGGTTTAACGGTTGAAATTTTTTTCTAGCATAAACTTGTTTATTTTTGTATCATAACTAGCTAACTTCATGCGCCATGCGAAGGCAAGGCATAATTCAAAGATGGCTGGTCAAAGATCAGCTGTAGATACTAGTCTTCCCAATCTATTATTTATTTATTTTTTATGTACAGTACTTGTTTATGTGTATGTAAATAAAGATCTTTGAGCTATTTCTGTCGGTTTCTCTAAATTTTTAATAAAAGGATTCATTT
This sequence comes from Uloborus diversus, assembly GCF_026930045.1. Lineage (NCBI taxonomy): Eukaryota > Metazoa > Arthropoda > Arachnida > Araneae > Uloboridae > Uloborus > Uloborus diversus. Next base: position 28,089,348 of record NC_072733.1, on the reverse strand, counting down.
CACTAAAATATTTGTCATAAGATATAATTTTTATATATTATAAAATTGTTATACGATATAATTTTTCAGCTTCTCAAAAAGTAGAATAAAGTCAAGATTACAGTTCCAGACACAAAATGTACATAATTTGATTATACAGGGTTAGAGAAACCTGAAAAAGCAGGGGGAGTACAGGAAATTCAAAAGTCCTGGAAATTTTAATAATCTTTTTACAACTCTGGAAAATGCAGGGAATTTTTATTAAATTGAAGTTGCAAAAACCAATGGCCAAATATGTAAACTTCCAAAAAGGAAAATAATAATTGAAAAAAGAGTTATCTCAAGAACAAAATAAAATTAAGAGATGGTAATTTTTACTTTGAAGTTTTTTTTTTTTTAATTTTGCTTTAGTACGTTTTTAACTGTCTAGCATAAAAGCAAACATTGTTTATTGCTTTGTTTGACATAAATCTTGAATTTTATGCTAAAAGACCTTTTTTATTTAAAAATTAAACATTACCTAAATTCAGTCACAATGCTATTATTTCAGTTATGATTACTTTTTCTTTATATTATTGGAGGAGAAATGAGGGAAAACTCATCCTTTGTATGAAAGAAAAAAAAAAAGGAAATCTGTAAGTAATTACTACAAAGTTTGTAAGACAGATATAAAAACTCAATTTTTTGTATTAATAAATAAGTTATTTATAAATAACTATCAATAACATGGCTGTTATACTGCATTGAGCTTGTAAAATTGTATATATTTATAAATAACTTATTCATAAGTTTAAAAAAACTTCGATTTCTAAAGCCCTAAATCTTTACAACTTCATACTATTTGAACAATAAGACATCGTTTAACATTGTGGAAATTAAAAATATTCGTAAGAATATACAGTGAAAGACATGTTACTAATTTGTTTAATATTTTACAGCTGTAAGAAAATTTACAGGTTTAAAAATCATAACTTTTTGTATTAACAGATGAGTTAGTTATAAATATCAACACTTTTACTCATATTATCAGCAAATGGGCTGTTATAACTGCATTGGGCCTTGAAAATGAAGATATTTATAAATAATTTATTTTTTAATACAAAAAAATGCGATTTTTAAACTTGTAATTTTGCTTACAGCTTTAAAGTATATTTAAAACTACATCAAATCCAAAGAACGTCGCCTTTGATATCTCATATACATCTACGAGATTTAAAATGCATATCTATTTCATAACTATACGATATCCTAGAGCTATCTGGATATAATATCGTTTGAACATGAAAGAGATATCTATAGCAAATCCAAGAGCTATCTAAAACCTCCCTTCCATATCTCCAGCATATCCAAGGGAGATCGAGATATCTCGACGTCGCTTGGATTCCAGACGTTGCAACCTTTTTACCTCTGGTGGATATTCTCTTGGACATTCGGATATGCTATAGATATCTGTTGGATAAGTTCAATGTTCAGCTTGTTATCCCTTAGATATCTATATGTGAGGCGATTTCATTAATGGCAAATTTTTCAAATCTGGACTTATTAGCCTTCACTAAATTCAACAATTCGGCTTTTAACAAATCTCCCTCATCACTGATAATGTTTTTAGACTTCAGCCAGTCTATAATTTCTTGTTTCCTAGATTTTGTGTTTGGAACCTTTTCTTCTCTTCGACAATGATATGGGGCATTATCCATCACAACAACTGAGTTTGGTTCAAGATGAGGCAAAATATTTTTAAACCAGTCTTCAAAACAAGCCGCATCCATATCCTTATGATAATCTTTGTTTTTGTTCGATTTGAACAGTAAGAGTCCTTGCTGTAAAAATCCCGCTCGCTGCCAATGTGGGTTATTATCAATCTCTCCCCTTTTCCAGAAGGAGCTTTTAATCCAGTAGACAGGCCAGATAAAAAAGCCTGCTTTGATGATTCAACGCAGGTATCTGTCCACACTTTGTCAAGAGTATGTCCAGCATTCAACCAAGTCTCGTCCATATAATAAATTTTGCGTCCTTCCTGTCTCATTTTCTTGACTGTTCTCAGATACTTTCGCCTCCATAAAATTATTTCACTTTTTTCGATGAGCGAACTGTTTCTTCCTCTTTTCAGATGCTTGAAACCTATCTTTTTTAACAGGTGATAAAACGTTACTCTCTTATTATAAGTCACAGTCATCGTTCACTGCTTTCAATAATTTGTCCACCGTAGGGATTTCGTTTCGTCGAAAAAAATCATGAACTTTTCTCCTTATGGCATTTTTTTCGAAATCATCGACTCAATCCAAAATACTTTTACGACATTTAGTCCTCTTCGGAGAATGTAATACACCATCTTGTTTGTACTCACGGATAATTCTATAAACAGAAGCTATCCCAACTCCTGATGCCGTAGCAGCATATTCAGCCACGTCGTTTATTGAAACATCGGGTTTTAAATGAATTTCTGTTTTAAAAATGTTCAAAATAATTTCTTTCTCAGCTTTACTAATGTAAGATTTTTTCTGCCTCTTTTTTGGTGGACTCAATTCCATACTAATGAACTTAACACAAAGTGCTATTGCGTAGCAGGAAGAAAATTATTAAGAAAGAAAAACCAAAAACAACGACACTGAGCACTTTGCACACTTCGAAAATTTCAGCGCTTCCTTTCTCAGCGTAGTGTCAAAATAGATTCCGAAAACGAAATGACCACCAGCTGACCGACGGAAAATGAACAGATCGCCCTTCCACATTTTATGGGAGGGAAACATTTCAAGCGAACCTTTTAAATAATAGATCAGACAAGAAGGCACCAGCATTGACATTACAGAAATTGTTTGTGAAGAGCGTGGTGACAATCTCGTAACGCCCCCTCTTAGCATCAAAGTACACTTCACCGCACACTCGTTTTATCCACGTGCGAACTATGCGACCGCACTGGGACCCGTGCCCCTAGGGGCTTAACCAACACCTTTGAAAAATTCAGGGCTGTCGGCGGCACTATAAAGTCCCCGGAAACTCTTATTGCAAACAGCTAGAGCCGCCACTGAGACTAAGGGGTGTACGGCTTATGGAATACGTTTTGAAAGTTTTATGGTTAAACTTTTATTTATTTCACCCACAATTTTAAGCGGGGAGGGGGGGGTACCCAGCATCCATAATTTTAACATAAGATGAAATCTAAATAGTATGCATTTACAAACGATATTTACTGACAAATAAAATCTTATATTCAAATTCTTAATGTCAAGACAATTGAATGTTTAGAACAATAATTTTCAATTGAAGAAAATTAGTTGAACTAAACGCATGTGTTAGAAATTCTTGAAAAAAAAAATTAATTAATAGATGAAATGATAATAAAGATAAGTTAATATGCTTTGAATGTGGTGGCTGAGTTTTTCCCAATGATTGTTATTAATACTTTTGCTTTTGTAAATTTTTGCCACCCAAATGCATTCTTAAAATACATGTTAATTTGGCTTAAATGTTTTATCTTATTGATCGAAATACTTTATATTGAAAATATAACATTGAATTTAAGCTGTTGAAAACTTTCAGCGTTTGATAAACGTTGCTTTTGATTTTAATTTTTCCAACAAACTTGGGGAAAGAGGAGGGAAAACGCGCGTGGACATTTCGCTTATCTGATTGGCCAAGCAGACAGCGGAAACGCCAATTGTCACGTTGCTCTGTTTACTTCCACTTTCTGCTCTCGCTAAACGGACTATAGGAGCCCGGACCCGGCCACTAGTCAGTTTGGTCGTTTACTTCCTTTCCTCATCCCGCATAAAACTTATAACTCTCTAGTGGCGTAAATAGCGCCCCCGCAACACCCGAGATGCGGGAGGGCGCACGAAGTTTCAGGACTCACGCTCCAGAGTAATCAGTTTTAAGTTATTCATTTATTTTTTATGAGTATTTATTTTCACCTGATTTATTGTCATAACTTTGTCCTGGGCTTTCTGAATAAAATCTCTAAAAAACTTGACATATGCTTTCATTTCACGCTTTTTTTTCTTTCAAGATTTTATTTTATTTATTTATTCATTTTTTTTTTTTAATTTTTTTTTAATTTCAAATGTAATGTAAAAGATTCAATTTCGTTTCAAAAAATCTACATCTAAAATTCAACACAGAGGCGTATGTTTATTTCGAAAAATTGTATTTCATTATCGATATGATTTACATCACCAACTATATTTGAGCAAATATAACTTTAGGATCTTTATGCTTTCCAAAAACATGTAAAACTTTTAATGTTGGGACAAAGATGAAATGAACTGACGATGATGTTACACACTTTGAGATCCCACTCGGCTATAAAGGCAGAGTCAAATTTCTGCCAGAGCAGCAAAGATTTATTGGGGAGAAAAATTTACCCTTCATATAATTTTCAAGATCCATTTAAACAAAACATCAAAAAAAGAAAAAAAAAAAAAAAAAAAAACTCACAACTGTTTTGAAAAATCAGAAATTGCTTATTATACTGACTTGACCAAAGTTGATGTTGCTCTGATTTTTCAGATTACCTTGAAACCGGTTGTTTTTATTATCTATTTAGGGAGCGCAATTTTCGTTGTTAGAGATTCAAATCACCTGCGATTTGATTTTATTCATATTTTTTGGGGGGCTTAACTCAAGCAGACTTTACATTAAAAAAAAGGATTCTTTGTGTGAAATTTCGTTTTTTCGTCTTAGGGAAAAGCACCTAGATGAACTTTAAACAGTTAAATTTCATCTAAATACAAAATTTCCAAATGACTTATTCCCATTACTTATGATTGATAAGAAATAAAAATACACACGGTATACCCTGTAAATAATCATTATGATAAGTACTCGTCGATATCGCCATAAAATCTCTATCTTTTTTCCCCGCATCCTAATCACTATTTCTTTTTTTATGGATATGCCTCGTATGCCCTATTCTAGAAAATCACCAATCATAAGAAGAATGGTGCAAATTTTTTTTCCGTTTCATTCTATTTGTAGAAAAAAGAAACACAACGAGTAGGGTGCTATCGCAATTCGTGATTGCGTAAAACATAATTTGAACTCAAGGTGTTAAATTCAAACAAATGCTGGATGCATAGACGGCCAGTTTCAACGCAATTATTCACTAAAATGATCTTTCAAAAATCGAACAGATGGCCACAGTAGACTTCCTCCTCCCAATTCAAAGTTCTATTGGGAGAAGTTGGCAATTTTTGTGAAAATAATAACCGTGAGAAAAACATAAAACGCACACCACTAGCGCAGCCAGAATTTCTTTCTTGGGGTTTTTTTTTTGATAAAAACTCAAAACAATGCATGCGTGTAAAACACTGGTGGGTGCTCCCCCCCCCCTTTCCGCTCTGCGCCACTGACGCGTACTTATAAGGCAATTCTTTATTTCAACGCGTGAATTCACCAATGCTAGCATTAATTGATCGATCGATAATTTTTAATTTAAAAGTGGAGGAGCAAGGGCCCTTTGTTGTTGAAAAAAGTAACGGGGCAGTCGCCCCTTTCTCCCCCGTATGAGCCGCGTATGGCTGCACGTTATATTGTTTAGAAATATTTTGTTTGAAAAATACATTTTGATATTTTTCTATTATTCTTGTTTGCATTTTTTGATGGGTAAAGCTCTATAAATAAAAATTCTTATATAAGGGGAAAAAAAGTTAAACTTTGGTATAAGTGAATGAGTTCAGCTCTTTCTGAAAAAAGACATGGTGGTGAGAATTTTGTTAGTTCATATTTCCTTAAAATTTCATTTTTTAAAATAAAAATTTGGTGACCAATTTTTACTTTAGAAACGTTAATGATCAGGAAAGGGTCACTTCTACTAAATGAAAGAGAGAGTAGACATATAGGGGTGAATAAAAATTTACATAAGAGTTATGAATAAAATTATAGCTGGACTTTATTTATTTATTTATTATTATTGCATTTATTTATTTAATTATTAAATTATTATTATTGGTTGGTGCAAACTCTTTTAAAACGGTACCTATAGTGGAAATTTAAACTGCATTCTGTGCCCTAGCTTTAAAGATATTTTGTAAATTAGACATTTTTATCCTAAGAAAATGTATGTCTGATCAATTTCTTAAAGTTCGTTGATGAAATCAATTTGAAGCAGTTTTCGAAATAAGCGGTTGTTAGTCTCATTTTTAGATCAAAAACTTTGATTTGATGCCTAGAGATTTCTAACTATAGGTACCAGGGCAGAGCATTTTCGATCACGTTGAAGCTTTTATTTCTTGTCTTATTGTGATTAAGATAAAAAGACCCGTGATTGACTCAATTGATGAATTTGTAAAAGTAATTTTCAAATGCAAATCAATTTTGTCTTTGAAAATCATTTCCATTTGATTATTATACAAATGTCCTATCGGCAGCGTGTTTAATAACAAATTTTATGTTTGGATGTGATATGTAATTGACTCATTGAAAACAGCGCCCACTTAGGCATCCAACATGACGCCTAAATTTAAATTCTCATTTCTAACACTAATTTGAAGGATATTTTTTCTGACCTGTGGAAAAGTTTAAACATTTTTTTTCCTATTTCAGTATCTGTTGCAAGTGGCATTGCCCCTTTTCTTTTGAAAATCTGCCCCTCTTACTCCTTCCCCCTTACGACAACGAGCCGCTCTTAATTGTTAAGGAGATTAGGTAATGCAATTAACATTGTGAATTAATTGATTTGTTTGGTTATTATATTTTTGCTATGTACTAATGTATTCTACAATTCTGCATACAGTCACGGATGCTGAGTCGGAATAGAAGTCGTAGAGTCACATTCATTTTAGGGTAAAGAAGGGGTTAAGAAAGGATGGGTTCTGTGACCATGCAGAACTAAAAATTTTCAGATATATTCTCAAATCTCAATCCTAGTACTTTGTGTAAAGACTTGATATGACCTTCCCCGTAGGTAAACTCTGGCTGCGCTAGTGTACTAACGTAACCTTTTACTGCATTTTTAAAATTATATGTTAAGCGTTTTAAAGAAAACCTTGTTTTCATAATTTCCTCCTTATTCAACCCTTTAATCAAACATTTTTGTATAAATTGGTTTGATTTCACCAAATTACATTTAAGTTCGTCTTAAAACCATTGAAAAACGACTCCATACTCCATACGAAAAACTAATACTTTTTTGTTTTAAATAAAACCGCGCTCTTTCCTTTTTTAGGAAAAAAAATAAAAAATTCGAAGGTCCTTGATTTGAATTTTATTTTTCATTTTCACTAAAAATTCAAATTTCTACAGCATCTTGTTGCTTATCAATTCAAATGCTAAAAAGCAGAAAATAAGGACCAAAATTGAAAAAAAAAAAAAAAAAAAAAACTCTCAAAAATTATTCTAATTCAGCCATCACGGCCCTGGCATAAAGGGATGTCGCGGCCCCATAGCTTCTATAGATACTATTTTTTGCAAAAATGATTGGGAAACAATATCAATTAAATATGAGGAAACTATTCAAAAAAATTAAATACTTTCTTTTAAACAAAATTTAACAGATGGGATTCTTTTCTGTGTTTTAATGGTGAACAATTGATACAAGATAAGCTAAACCTTTGAAAAAAAAAAGTGATGGTAATAATCTATTTAAGTATTTTTAAGTTGCCTGGTGCTGTATTGATTATTTTCGTAATGATACCTTCTAACATTACTTCAGTTAGAATAGGGAGGTTATTAGGGATGTGAGGGGGGGGGGGTGCGACCCTTAATTTTTTCAAACACATGTATCAATACAGAGAGAGATAGGGAGTAAATTGATTTTCTTGCATATGGGAGTTATTAAATATTAGCATTAGAAACTTAATTGTAAGTTTAACATTGAGCCAGAAATATGAGATCCTGGGGTCTCTCCCCCGAAAATTTTTCAAACTGTAATCCTAAAAAAGCAATTTTAAATGATCTCTGGTGATGTTAGGGAGAGCGGAGGCACGAAGGCCCTCTTCTCTTCCGGCAATTTTTTTGAAATGAAACTGAACTTGCATTTATATATTACCTTCAATTATGTTAGGAAGATGAGGTTCGGGAAAATTTCAAAATATTAGCTCTGAAAACGCAGTTTTAAACAATTTTGGGTGGGAAAGGAGAGATTCCAGCAATATCCACCAAGAATTTTTTTGTTTTTTGAAATTGAAATCTTAAAAAGGTAATTGTGTAAGCTTTTTTTTTTTTTTTGATAAAAACTAGGATATCGACAGTTATTCAAAAGTTAAGTTCCAAAAACGAAACTTTTACCGATCTTTGATAATTTTAAGAGGAGCAGCTATGGCGAGGCTCTCCTTGGAATTTTTTCGAAATTGAAGCATTAAAAACGAGATTTCTGACGTGCTTTACTGATGATGACGAAGGGAGAGGGGGGGGGGGCTACGTCCCAATCTTCTTTTATTTATTTTATTGATAAAAAACATGAAACACTCTCCAACAGAGTTCTCTTTCAAAATCATTTACATTTAGATTTTCCACAATAAAATTTTCCATTTCCAGCCTAGTATTTTTATTTGCTTGAAATGCAAGCTATCTGCGGCCCCAGGTAAAAAAAAAAAACTTTTCTTGAACTGATCTGGTGCTTTGGTGACCTTAAATAACCTTAACGATCTTAGGTCTTTTTTTTCACTCTATTTTATTTTAAATATCATTCCTTCTTCACCTCTTGATAAAATTTTGTTTCAATTTTTAATTTATACACGATTTTTACGTTCAAACACTTAGAACTACTGGTGTGACTATTAATTTCAATATTTTATCTCTCTCGCTACATTTTAATTTTTCTTCTAGTTAAACCATATTTCTGGGGCCTGTGTATTTTTCTATATACATAACTATGATTTTCAGGATGATATTTTTCATTTTTAAAAAAATAAGAGAGGTAAATGGTAGAAAATGTCGGTGTATCGGCGGCCCTTGAGAGTCATAGTTTTTTACATAATCATTTTTTAAATTCAAGGGTCTTTAACCGTGGGTTTAAACCCTTCGAGGGATATTGAGTGAGAGAAACTGAATATTTTATTTTTCGCAAAAACAATGTTAGAAACGCACGTTTAGGAGGTCTTTACTTTAATAATCTTTATAATACAGAATTTTGGATGCTCCAAATTGTGTTTTAAGACTGCATTTTCTGTTACAGCTTTGTTGAAAAAATACTTTTCTTCACTTTTATCGCAATTGTTATGAACTACAATTCATAACAATTGTGAATTGCCATTCATAAGTAAAGTAAATGAGAATTGCAATTCATAGATGAATTTGAAAAATGGACAAAAGTATTTTAACTTTAAATACTTGCCCTTGTTTTTTATTGCATTACTGAAATGAAATTGGCGGCCCTATTTCTGAAAAACTGGGCTGGTGTAGCACCCCCACGGCACCCTTAGCGACGGCCTTGCACCCTCCATCCGCGGGCTTGAGTCCATGCATGAAGAGGGATTGAAGTTAGAGAATTTACGCAGCGTTATTTACATTTTACTGTTTGTAGACAGGGCAACGGATCGGCCCGAAACATGACCGGCCCATTGCCCGCCGGGTGTATCCGCCACTGCTCATAGTTGCCGACACCCCGTCTTTCAGCAGACACGTGGGAACGTTCTCAAGAGACAAGAAATGAAATAGGTGTAAATTGTAAAAAAGAGAACGGCTTAAGAAAGATTTTTTTGCAAGCTTAACACATACTTTATACTTCCAAATTTTATTACATTGTATTTTCAACTAATAATTTAAAGATCTGAACATAAGCTGTATTTTATATATATTGTATCGGTTCGGTTCCCCGAAATGTGCTTTATTATTGTAAAAATAATGCAAATACATCGTAAATTTATGAAAAATCACCTCTTTCAAAATAAACAAACTAGTTTTGACAAAATGAAGGCATACAGTCAATTGCCCATACTTGGGACAGTTTTGAAATTTTACCTTTAGTAGCACATTAATCATTTGTTTTCCATTTGAAAGAAGTATTATTTTTTTTTAGAATGTGCCTTAGTACTTCCCCTAAGGACAAGGCATTGATTTGTTGATATTTTCCTTTAAAAATACAGCAAAAAAATTTTCATTGTCCCAAGTTAGGGAACCTACTTCCTAACTTGGGACACTTAATATTTTGATCTTTCTTTAATGTATGCAGCAAAAGATAATCGTTTGCGACCCCAACTATCACTTTTCAGAAATTATTTTTACAACTTAATGAAGAAAAAAAATAATTAGATAGAAATAATAAAATCTTGTAGACGCTCAAAGATTTTAGAATATATACTTGCCTCTGAAAATATTGCATGCCTCCCTAGTCATCTTAATGCTTCTGAATAAACGTTTTCCTGTTTCCTCTATATCTGGAAGCATAAAAGCAATTGTGAATCCAAGTAATACTTAATGCAGCTGATTTTTAGCTCTCCATGTTCCTCATTTCACATCTATTCATATTCATTTTCATTACTTCATAACACGTAAAGTTCATAACAAATAAATTAGTGTAATCAATACTTTGAGACTCATTTTCATTAGTAGAACTAACATATGCAATATTTTGGAAAAACGTCTTTTGCTCATTAATTAATTCCATTTTTTTTAAACAATGACACTTTTCTGTCCTGCTACTGTATGACCCATTTATCGTCATCAGAAAAATCTTCGTTTTTTAAAATTTTGTAACTATGCTTTTTTTAATGCAATTATATACTTTATTTTCACAATATTTCTTATAGACACTTTATGCCTTAGTACCTGGAACAGTGTCCCAAGTTTGGAGCGTATTTGTAATTTCTTAAATTTATGAATAAATTAGTTAAACCGAATTAGTTAAGTGGAAATGAATTTACCCAAATAAGGCTCAGGTACATTAGCCGAGATGAAAGGTGAAACAAATTAAAACTAATGCTGCTAAGTTAGCGTAGGTAACCAAAGTTATTTCCATCCTTAAAAATGGATTTTTTTTTTTTTTAAATTTTCAAAATCATTAAACCAACCCATAAAGCTAAAACATTAGAGTTTAGCTCTCATAGCCTCAAAAGATAACTATTCATTTATTCTGTAACACCATTTATTTCTTACTGATAAAATGCTAACAGGTGTACCAGCCCACTAAACTAATTTCGACAAAATGTCCCTTGTGCCAAGTTGGGGTACTGTCCCAAGTATGGGCACTTGACTGTAAGTAATTTAATCTGAGCTTTTTTTGTTCAAACAAAAATTTGTCAAATTTCACATTTACCTCGAAAAAGGATGCGTTCCCGCAAACAAGGGCGGACACAGACTAGAATGTAAAGGGGGGGGGGCTGAAAAGTATGGAGCTGTAAGTACGAAAAATTTCTGAAAGTACCAAATCGGGGAGGAATAAGGAGCTTAGCATGGTACAAACTTTCTTAATTAATATCAGAAGCAATAAAAGGAACCAATTTTTTAAAATATTTACTTGAAAAAATAATTAATAAATCCAAAAGATTATGAAAAATACTTGCACTTTATTCATAAAGTACTATTTGAACGTAATGTGTAATTTGTGTAATATTACATTTGCATGATATTCTGCATCCATCCATTTCGTATGCAGTTATTAAATTATGACCACATACAATCGACGGATGGTAATATTGTCGACGGTTTAGGTGGGGGGGGGGGCGTTCATGGCCCCCATGTCCCTCCCCACGTATCCGGCCCTGCCTCCAAATTTTCTTTTTTATGAAACCTATTTTACAATATTGAAAATTTTTACAAATTTGAAGCGGAAAGAGGGGGGGGGGGGGGGTCATGTGAACATAGGGCAAAATATTTCACTGAAAAAATATTTTCAACTGTTAAAACTTTAGTACATATATTCAAAATTTATTTTGCTTCCTTGGCCTTGGGACCCCTAAAAGGCGAGCCTCCCCCCCCCCCCCCACCCCGCACCGTGAGGTTTTTCGGATACGTAGATTTGGGTTTGGCTACGAGACTTAAAAATTTGACAGTGCCATTGCTGTGCAATTGAAACTGACACAGTATAGGTTAAAAACCATTCAATACGTAATTGTTAGATACATAGTAAAGGTTTGATTTTAAGGAGTTTTTTCCTTGAAATATGATGTTTTCTCCCCGCAAAAAATCCGCAGGGCCCCTAACGGCTCAATTTTGAATTCATTTGTTTGCATGTTTTATTTATTTATTATTATTATTGTTTTAAAGTTGTTTACGTGTTTTACGTTTCTGGGTAGCTGTGTGGGTTTTATACTGATTTTTGAAAACTCATTTCATTTGTAAGTTACATCAGCACGAAAGCAAGTCTCCCATAACTTTACAGCCCC